>NC_081413.1:567181540-567481540 GCF_030272615.1 Cryptomeria japonica
TATATGTTACATACACATGCATGTATATACATACATATATATGTGTGTGTGTGTATGTTTATATGTATACATATGTGTGTGTGTGTGTGTGCATATATGTATGTATATATACACACACATATACATGTATATGTTGTATATGTATACACATATGCGCGTGTGTGTATGTGTATATGTGTTAAATATCCTGGCAACTGAGAGGGGGTGAATTAGTTGTCAACTTAAACTTTTTCTTCAATACATTCACAAATCTGGAATAACCAACACAATTGATTAAAGTAGATATAACATGAAAGCGTATATGCAAAAATAGATCACACAATGAACACCAAATATGACGTGGAAAAATCAAGAGGGGAAAAACCACGGAAAATGTTAGTCCTCAATATATAACACTGGTTAAGATGACACCAATTAAGATGATTTTTACAAAGGGTGGGTCATTGCAGAAGGGCTCGCTACCTAGAACAAGGTTCACTGTCGAAGGAAGAAAGAAAGATAATCCACCACTGTAACACAATCTGTAATATCAGAACTACTTTTGGTGCCTCAACAACAACACACTTCGCATATCAACAACAAATCGGATCTTTCCTTTTCAATATTGCGTATCTTTCATACAAATTGGCACACTAACTCATTCAAATCAACCTCATTTTTATACTGTCTTCGAGAAACATAATCTTCTAAGTCGAGCAAAATAGAGATCTAAAATAGGTCAACACTAAACATTACGATGGTGAGAAGGAATGTGAAATAGACCATACCACAACACACATCATTGGTCAGATCAACACATTATATTTATCATAAATTTCAGACCCAAAACATGACTCACACACTACACAAATGTCGATACCCATCCTCGAATTTCGGACCTAGTTCACACCCAAAATAGCACTACCCAACTTAGCAAAAATAAGAAAGAAACCAAGATACTCATGAATACAAATGATCAACACCATATCCAAATCTGAATCACCATCAACTACACCGAATATTAACTGAAACACATCTTTCGGAGCACCAAATATTTTGGAAACACAACTTTCAGATCACCAATACCAAAACCATATGTTGACATCAATGACAACCATCAACATCACATTCGCAACAATCTCCCCCTTTGTCATTGATGGAAACATCCATCAACAACAAACACAAAACTCTCTTTGCATCGTCAAATCAACATAATTCAGTGTATATTTTTTGCACATCTCTCCAATTCAAAATACATGTCTCCAACTCTCCCCCTTTGACGTCAAGGACAAAGGCATGCACAAATCCCCCTATGAAACTCACTCTTGCTCCCCCTGAGAGGAAGCACCCAAGCATTAGTCCAAATAAGAACATTTAAGATGTTCACTGGACAAATGCAAATCCAAATGTACATCACTTCAAGTTAGGCAATGGTAATACCCCTGACTTCTGTCATAGATACTCAAAAGTATCTTTACACAATGCCTTTGTGAAGACATCTACAATCTCCTCTTTTGTAGGAACATACTCAAGCTTTATTTCATTATCCAACATCTTTTCCCTCAATAAGTGATACCGGATAGATATATGCTTTGTTATGGAATGTTGTACTGGATTCTTGGAAATGTTTATTGCACTAGTGTCATCACACATAATCGAAATGGGTTCATTGAATATTACACTGGTAATATCCTTCAATGTCTGCTTCATCCATAAAATCTATGTGCAAGATGAAGATGCTACAATATATTATGCTTTAGTTGTAGTTAAAGAGATTGAATCCTGCTTCTTACTTGACCAAGCAACCAACTTGAAGGGAAGGAAGAATGTTCCACCACTTGTACTTTTCCTATCATCAACACTTCCAGACCAACCTGCATCAATATAATTTGTTAGAGTAAAATATGAATTTTTGGGATACCACGAGCCAAACTCTTCTATCCCTTTCAAATATTTGAAAAAATTGTTTTTGTTGCCATAACATGTGATTCTTTTGGTTCTTGTTGAAATCTAGCCACCAAACAAACTACATACATGATATCTAGTTTGGTAGTCGTCAAATATAATAATCCTTCAATCATTGATCTATATTGGCTTGCATCAGCTTTAGAAGATTCATCTTCTTTAGTTAACTTCCATCTTGTGGTCATAGGTGTACACACTGGTTTGGATTTCTCCAACCCAAACTTCTTCAACAATTCCTTAATATATTTAGATTGTGAAATGAAAAATCTTTTGATATTTTGATTTACTTGCAAACCAAGAAAGAAATTTAACTCACCGATCATGGACATCTCAAATTCCTTCTGCATCTCATTAGCAATTTTTTTGTACAAGCCTTCATTTCCTCCAAATATTATGTCATCACAACAATCAAGATTTTACCTTAATCATATTTGAAATACAAGTTGTCGTCAATGGATCATTTCTAAAAACCTTAATCAACCAAATACTTATCTATCCTTCCATACCAAGCTCTAGGAGCTTGTTCCAATCCATACAAGACCTTCTTCAATCTGCAAACAATATTCAAATCATATTTCAACTTAAATCCTTCTGGTTGTTCAATGCAGACTTCTTCTTTTAGTTCTCCATTCAAAAATGTTGACTTAACATCCATCAAATAAACCTTGAAATCCTTAAAGGCTGCAAAAGCCAAAAACATCTTGATAGCCTCCATCCGAGCAACAAGTGCATATGTCTTCTCGAAATCAATGCCTTCAACCTATGTGTAACCTTTGTAAACCAACCTTGCTTTATTTCTCGCAACTTTTCCATCCTCTTCCAACTTGTTCCGAAATACCTACTTTGTTCCAATTACATTTTTATTTGTTGGTCAGTGAGCTAGTTCCCATGTTTGATTCTTCTCAATTTGATCCAGCTCTTCTCTCATTGCCTTTATCCAGTTTTCATCATTGCAAGCTTCTTTTACAGATTTTGATTCAATCTCATAAAGTAAACATAATATAACTTGTTCTTGAGCTACTTTGCTTCTTGTGATAATTCCTTTGTTCTTATCTCCAATAATTTGATATATCGAATGATTCTTCTGTACATACCTTTGGGTTCTAGATCTAGACACTGGTGCATCCTGAGTTTCCTTTTCTTTCTTTTCTTCTCTAGTTTTCTCTTCCCTTTTTCTATCAATCGATTCATCAGGTTCATAACCTGCCAATTTGTTAGAGTCTTTAGAAATGCCTTCATCAACCTTCACATTCACAATTTCAACAAATATTTTTTAGTCTTTTGTTGTAATATTGGTACGCCTTGTTCTTTATAGAATAACCTAGGAATATGTCTTCATCTTCTCTGATATCAAATTTTCCAAGATTGTTTTCATCTCTCTAGATACAACACTTACTTCCAAATACCTTAAAATATTTCACTATCGAAGTTCTACCATGCCATATTTCATATGATGTCTTTACACATCTCTTTCGGTATAGAATTCTATTAAGAGTGTAGACTGATGTGTGAATTGCTTCTCTCTAGTAGACTTTCAAGAGTTCTACTCCTTTGATCATTGTTCTGGCTACCCCTTGTATAGTTCGATTCATCCTTTCCACTACAACATTCTATTGTGGTGTCTTAGGGACAAACAATTGTTTTCTAATACCATGTTTCTTACAAAAGTTGTTAAACTCGTCAAAAGTAAATTCTCTTCCTCTGTCAGACCTCGAGCACTTAATCTTTATATCAACTTCATTTTCAACTCTAGCCTCAAATATCTTGAATTTGTTTAATGCTTTTGTCTTCTCTCATAAAAATGCAACCCATGATATTATAGAATAATCATCAATCAACAACATGAAATACTTCTCACCTTGTATACTCCTTATTCTAGTAGGATTGCATAGGTTTGTATGCACTAAATCCAACAATCTGATGGATGATTGATCCTTTCCTTTGTATGTTCCTTTAGTCTGCTTTCCAACTTGATATTCTTTGCAAACATTGTTATCCAGTTTGGTCAACCTCGGTAAATCTTTCACTGCACTTGATGAACTAATATTTACCAAATTGTCAAAGTCAATGTGACACATTCTTCAGTGCCAAAGCCAACTATCATTGATATAAGATAACAAACAATGTCTCGTAGCTCCTTCTAGCAAATACATGTTTACACCAATCCTTTTTCCTACTGCAATTACAATTTTTGATCCCTTTTGAATCTCACAACCATCAATATATGTGTGTGTGTGTGTGTGTGTGTGTAGAGTAAAAAATTGCATGTACCCCTTTGCAATTCCACCTAAACTATTGTAGCCACTTTAGTGCCCATTCCCCTAGCATTTGAGTAGGCTTGTTTCAGCCCTTGCATCAACCTTTTCCCTCTCAAGATGCTCAAGACACCTTTTAGCAGTTATCCTCCAGCTTATGTTTCATGTTAGCCATGTGTTTCTCTTGCCACTTGTCATTTTTTAATGTGATATATCTAGACACTAGCACACCACGTGAACGTCCACACACCGTGCATTTGTCCTATGACGTCTTAACATTCAAATGTTTGTTATGTGCATTTCGACACTTGTCACCTATCTTGGTCGGTGGAAATGGCTTAGAATATTCTAAACAACTCACCAACCTCTTATTTCCCTCCCATTCTCTCATTTTGAATCCATCTTTTCTATTCTTTCACTCTCTCCAATTCCTCCATAAAATCTATCTAGTTCTCTTGGATCTTACAGCTTTCTCTTGCTCTCTCTCGCTTGCTACAACAATCTCTAGTTTGCTACAACATTCTTAAGCTCTCACAATAATCTTTTGCAACTCTCTTGGCTTTCTCAAGACTCTTTGGTGACATCTTTCAATTATTTCCTCTATCTCATATTTAAGTATATTGGGATTTATCACATCCCCTGTCTATTTGATCATTTTATCATTCTAGCTATTTATCTTTTGATCCATCTATCTATCTAGGTTATTCGTAGAGGTGAAAACACCAAAATGGGGGTTTGTCTGAGGCAGGCCTCTAAACACAACCCCCAACAATTTTCCTCTTTTGTATGTGTGCAGATTTCTCGAAGGAATTCAGCCGCACAGAGGTTTGTTGTATATATATTGTCATTTTTGTCCTTTATTTAAATCTTTATTATACTTATTTGTATCTCTATTGTATATTGTTTGTTGCTATATTTTTGATTATGGGTTTTGCAAGTTATCTAAATAGCAGAGTTGTGTTTTCGTGGCTTTTAGTCTTTTTCATTTGCATTCCATATGAGACTACAACGCATCGTGCAAACATCTATGCGCCCCATTGGTGTCCTTGACCAAGATGCTTAGATTCAGACTGAAGGCTCTCTTTTGTTTTCTCTTTCTATTTATGTAATTAGATATCTTCACTAGTTGGAGATATCTGAATGTATGTTGTGAAATTGGCTCTCAAGGGAACATAGTTTTTCCTTTTGTAGGGTAAATTTTCCACCACTATAGTATGTATGTATGTATACACACACACACACAAATATACACATGTGTGTGTGTGTGTATAACACTATACATACGTGTGTGTGTGTGTGTGTGTGTGTGTGTGTGTGTGTGAAATCTGGAATCTGCATACAAACACTCAATAGATCATTACATGCATGGTTAGTTGATCAAAATCAATAAATGTAAAACCATAACAAATCGACCTATTGCCTCCTAAAAGATGCGAGTATAGATTTTCTCTCAGATCTGTCTAAGCAATACCAGTGACTTGACTACACCAAGACGTAGGATTTAATCTACATGAATGCAAACTAGATGAATGAAAGATTAACAAATTAAGCTAGATTAATCTAAAATGACATGAGATACATGATTGTATGCATTATTAATCTAAGATGATAATTATGCTAGATGATTGAGATACAAAAATTATAGTAATGATGCTAAAATCTAGGATGCAAGGGGATCTGTATTGCTCCAAAATGAGGGGTATTTATAGGAATTCCAAGGCCAAAGTTGAAGTGGCAGGATTCGACGGTCCAGATTCGATCTGAAGATATCAAGGGCTAATATTGGGGAAGTTGGAGAAGAGGTTGGAGAAAGGGACACTTGTCATCTCTGTGGTGACAAGTGTCAAGGAACCTTGCTCATGAGAGGGAAAGTGTCCAAGGGAGGAGACATGTGGCAAAAGTGCCATGTGTCTCAAGGGGAAAATATCCAAGTCATAAGAAGTTAGGATAAAAGAGGTTAGGATGTGCAAGATAGGATAGGATTAGTTAAACCCGAGATTAGATTGAATGGGTTAGGTTAGAGAGTGGTTAGGTTAGGTTGTTAAAAGTCAGGAGCCATGTGCTCATATTTGAATTTAGAAATTAAAATGTTAAAAAAAGATAATTAATTTCAACAAATCATGATTTGATTTGTTTTAACTAATTATGAGATTAGAAGAGTGAATTAAAATGAGGGGAGTATTAATTAATTTAGATTAATTAATCAAAAGGGAATTATCAAAATGAACTTAATGAATAAATATTTAGATTTATTTATAAGTACACTGAATGGGGAATATCTTCAGGCCATTTTTAGGTGTATACATTTTGCCCCTCTTTGAAGTGATGTGTAACGATGCATTGGTTCAAAGAAAAATCTCTATTTGATGCAGATATGATTTTGATATGATGTCCCAGATGTTGATTGATAGATGACGATGTGAGGATGCCCCAGATTTTGATTGATAGATGATGATATGAGGATGCCCCCTCAGGAGATCAATTGAGAGAATTAACGATTGAATTGTTTGGATTTGTGTGAAATTGATTTTCTGATAAAATTTACTTGATTCTTGCAACTTTGGTTGTTGAAAGTGGCATCTCTTTGATTACTTTGATGTTTTTCTTGAATTGATGATTGATAGAGTTTGATTGACCTCATTATCGATGAGGGTCAATGATATAAATTCAAGATTTGATGATCTGATAGGATGAGGTTGATTGACTTCGTGATTGATGAGCATCAATGATGTAAACTCGAGATTGAAAATACTAGATGTGTGACCTCGTGATGAATGAGAATCACTGATGGGTGCTCAAAGAGATTGATGAAAATCTCCAATGAGCAGATAGGATATCAAATCAAATGATCAAAGAGATTGATTGGATAAAGAACTGACACTTTTTCGATATCCCGTTGCAGGAAAATTTAGATGTGCTGATGTTGGTGTATTTGGGGGAGTAGCATGAGATTCATTTAGGTTGACAACATCCGGAGAAAGTTTTGGTCATCATCTTAGTGGACATTGATATGAGAGATTAATCATTGATTTGATTTGTATACACCATTGATGAGATATTGATAATTCATGTGATACATTCTGACATTTTTGTGATATCATTGTACATTGGACCTTGATTATTTTGAATGATATGATATGAAGTCGATCCTATTTACCTTATATGGTCTATGAGATTATGGATGCATTCTACTAGCTATATGATTATGGACCCTAGATGATGGATGCATGCCTCTCAAATGATGATGCAAGATGATGTTGTATGTACTATGTGCCTTATGTGCAATGAAATCTTTTTGATTTGTATGATGCTTTTCTGACTTTTCCCATGCATGTTGATATGAGATGGATGCAACGCAATGCAATGATGATGTCTTTTGACATGATTGATATTTACGAATGAATGAAAGAGTGAATGATCTATATGGATGACGTCTTATTATGCAATGGTGACATGCGATGAAATAAACTAACTTATCATGTCGAGTGAATGAAGTGATTATTTTTGTTAATGTCCAATGTACTCAATCATGTAATAAGAGAGATAACACCTATTGTAGCGTTTGGCCTTGGAAAAGATGAGCTTTTGTGATTTCATGCAAAAAATGAAATGCAATCTACTTTAAATAATGCAAATGCAAAATGAAATGTAATGCTGCGATTCGATCAGTCACTTGGTCATTTCTTTTTGTCATCATTGAGATTTTAAAATGTGGGAAGTGAGTACAAACATCGATGGTATAATTGAACCATGATGACCCGAGCACTACTTTCCTGGGTTTTGATATTGCAAGTTAGCACAAGCATCAAGGTATAATTGAACCAAGATGGTCTGAGTGTTGCTTGCATAAAACAGGTAGTATTAACCATTTATGTATGCAAATTCAAAATGTCTTCGATGATACTCCAATGATCATGTCCTGAGACAAATTTACACATATTAATGATTAATTTACAAACAATAGACAAGAAAATATCATGTTCCATCCTTGTTTCTATAGTCAGAGACATCCTAGAGTCACTTAGAAATCATGATAGCGAAAATCAAGATATAAAAGTTGAACCATTATTATCAAAGTGTTAAAATCATGAGTCAAAAGATATCATCCATTGATATGTGTTTGTCATGTTTAGCCTGACATTGGGTAGTTTGATGGATGACAATTTGATCTTGTGTTCAACATTGGATGTGTTTCAAGTTTTGCTTGACGAGTGTTGCCTGCTATTGTTCTACCTATTTGATTAAGCTCAAAACGATGATTTTTTTTTTGCCTCCAACTAGGTTCAAGATTTTGCCCCTAGTCTAGAAACAAAATTTATTATGGTATACACAATGATCCAAACCATGGTGAGAAATCACCTGCGAAGCCTGCGCATGTACAAGACCTTATTATGAATATGAACAACGTTGATGAAAAAAAGAATGCAAGCGAAAGGATGCATGAACTAATAGATGGAAGAGCTAGTTGACAGATAGCGCATGTTGCCAGGTTTTCACCATTTGTTTTTATTGCACTTTTTCTCATATTTGATTTTTTATATTTTTCACTATTTTCGTTGTTTTTGTATTTTCTACTTTTTCACTGTTTTTGGATTTTCTGCTTTTTCACTGTTTGGGGATTTTTCTGCTTTTACACTTTTGGGGGGGATTTTTTTAGTGTTTTCACTTTTTTGGATTTTTCTACTTTTAGACATAAAACTTTTTCAAATGCATGCTATTGATGGGTTCCTCAAGTTGATCCCCATCTAGCATTTATATCTAATAGGCTCCTGACCCAAATGTTGTTGTGACCACAAACGGACCCAACCAGTTTGGTTCAAACTTCCCTTTCTTTTCTCGATCTGACTGGTTGCGTGGATTTTTCTTTACCACTAGTTCTCCAACTTGAAATGCTCTTGGTTTGACCTTGTGATTATAACTTCGACAAAGTCTTTATTGATACACCTTCAAATGATCAAAGTCAGTTTGTCATCATCCATAGATCAATTATAGCTCTTGCAGTCTAGATACTTGTTGTTCTTCATTTGGGATAAGGCCTTTTAATGATACTCGTAGAGAAGGTATCTCTACTTCTATTGCCAGTATTGCTTCTGATCCCTAGACGAGAGAGAAAGGTGTGGCCCCTGTTGGTGTGTGGATATTGGTACGGTAGGCCCATAGAGCAGGGTTCAATTGAATATGCCAATCTCTGCCAACATCATTCACTATCTTTTTGAGGATTTTTAAAATTGTTTTGTTTGATGCTTCTACTTGTCCATTCCCTTGTGGATAGTAGGCTGTGGATAATCTATGTTGGATCTGAAATTTCTCACAAAGCTCTTATGCATCCTGGTTCTTGAACGGTCGCCCATTATTAGTGATAATGGTCATGGGTATGCCATAGCGACATATGATGTAGTTCAAGATAAATGCATCGATTTGTTTTGCTGCGATATTTTTGAGAGGTACCACCTCAATCCATTTTGTAAAATATTTTGTAGCTACAAGGATGAATTTGTGACCATTGGATGAAGGAGGATTTATCTTTCCCACTAGATCAAGACCCCATTGATAGAAAGGCCAAGAGATTGCCAAAGCATGAAGCTCTTTTTTCTGGTGCGTGAATTAAATTGCCATGGATGTGACATTGTTTGCATGTTTTAGCTATCTGAAAAGAATCTCGTTCCATAGTTGGCCAATAATAGCCTAAGAGTATGAGTTTTTTTCAAATGGGTAGGACTACTTGAATGAGTGCCATAGATGTCGTTATGGAATTTATTGAAGGCCTTCTCAGATTCTTCTTGCTTGAGACATCTTAAGAGAGTACCATCTAGAACCCGTTTAAAAAGGGTATCCGCAACAAGAGTATAATGAGAGGATTGTCAAATGAAATTTCATTTTTGGTTCCCTGACAAGTCAGGAGGGAGGGTGTTATGTTTCAGGTATGCGTAAACTTGGCCATAGTGGGAGGAATCATGCCCAATAAGGTGACAGACAATTTGGGAATCATGACAATTATGTGCAAGGTAAAACAATTCTGCCATCATAAATTCATAACGCTCTTGATTTTCCTGTGTCTGAAGTAGAGAAGCAAGTGTTGCCATGGCATCTGCCGCTTTGTTGTCATTTCTCAGAATCTGCTAAAAAGTGGTTTCTACAAAATACTTATTGAAATCGTCTACCATCTTTTCATAAGGCATTAGTTTGTCATCTTTTGTTTGATAAACATCATTAATTTGATTGATGACAAGTTGAGAGTCTCCAAAAACTTGTAATTGTGTGATGTTCAATTCTATGGCCATCTTGATTCATGTGACCAAAGCTTCACATTTTGTTGTATTGTTGTTGCATGGAAAACACAATTTATATGCCTTTGGAATTGTGTGACCTTGCGATGTGATGAATAAAATGCCTGCTCCTGATCCATGTTGAGTATATGAACCATAAAAGTACAACTGCCATGTCTGTTTGGTGACTGCAAGGATATCAACATCTGGAAATTAAATGTTTAAGGAATGATCATCTTGAAGTGGTGCTTCGGCCAACTAGTCTGCAATAACTTGTCCCTTGATAGCTTTTATGTCCACATATTCAATATCAAATTCGCTCAGGATCATGACCTATTTTGCTAATCTTCCTGTTAATGTCGCCTTACAAAGCAAATACTTTAAGGGATCTATTTTAGAAATTAGTTTGATTGAGTGAGAAAGTAGATAGTATCGCAACTTTTGAGAAGCAAATACTACTACTAAGCATGCTTTTTCTACTGGTGAATAATTGAGGTCGTATCCCATTAATGTTCTGCTGATTTAGTAAATAGATCGTTCTTTTTCTTCATTATTGTGTTGTGTGAGCAGAACTCCTAATGATACTTTTGTGGTTGATACATATAGTAACAATGAATTTACTTGAATTGGTGACATTAGAACTGGTGGTTGCATGAGATATTCCTTGATCTTGTTGAATGCTTCTTCACATTGATTGTTCCATTTGAAATGAACATTCTTGTGCAATAGATGTGTAAATGGTTGACATTTATCTACCAAGTAAGCAACAAATATTCTAATTGACTGCAATCTTCCTTGAAGTGATCTAAGTTGACTGATATTCTTGGGAGATGACATTTCCATGATTGCTTTAACTTTAGCCGGATATACTTCTATACCTCTAGTATCCCAATAGCTTACCTGATGTGACACCAAAGGCACATTTCTTAGGATTGAGCCTTACCTTGTATTGTTCTAACCGGTCAAAGATCTTTTCCAATATTTCTAGATGCTCTTCTTTGTTGTATGATTTTGCCAATATGTTATCCACATAGTCTTCCATTAATAAATGCATCGTGTCATGGAATATTGTTGTCATGGCTCTCTGATATGTAGCACCTACATTCTTTAGTCCAAATGACATGATGTTCTAGCAGAAAGTACCCCATGGACATATGAAAGTTGTGTTTTCTTGATCTTCTAGAGCTATTTTAATTTGATTATATCCCAAGAAACTATCCATTAGAGAAAACATGGAATGTCTAGCAGTTAAATCAACAATGATGTCAATATTAGGCAAAGGAAAGTCATCCTTTGGACATGCATTATTGAGATCTCTAAAGTCTGTGTGTACTCTAATACTTTTATCTGGTTTAGAAACAAGAAATATGTTTGATACCCATTGAGGATATGCTACAGGTCTAATGAATCCCACGTCTAGTAATTTCTTCAGTTATGCTTTGACAAGGAGAGCTATATGAGGATTCATCTTTCTCAATTTTTGTTTTACTAGTTTAGCTCCCAGAGCAACATTTAGGTGATCCGTTATAAGATCTAGATCCAATCCTGACATGCATGTATATGACTAAGCAAAATTAATTTGTCATCTTTTGAAAAATTCTAGATATTTTTGCTATTCTTGTTCTGATAGAGAGGTTGTCGGATTTAAAACCTTTGGCTTATCTGTTGTACCAATGTTGACTGCCTCTATTGGTTCAATCAATATAGATGATCTCTCTTGATAATATTCAGATAAGGTATCAAATCTCCCATCTTTCGATGCCTCAAGGAGGTTTTCACTATTAGATGTGTCCTTTCTTTTTATTTTTCTTTGGTCTAATGTTGCCAATAAATGGTTTTCAGCATTAGACTTGATATTTTTTCTTTATTTTTACTTTGGCGACTGGGAGATTTGGCACCCACTTGACTGCAAGATGCATTGGTGAAATCCCTGGTGGAAGTTGTAGGCTCAATTGCATTGAGGTATAAGGTTATAGCATGGTCATTAGGAAAGGTATCAATTTCAGCATGTCTCTCATTATCCTAGTCAATAAGTTTAGGATGCATTAAAGGTAAGGGATCTTCAGGTTGATATGTTTCCAAGGCATTAAGGGTCATGATAGAAACGTTAAAGTCTTCAATACTTATTTCAATATCTAGGACAATACTCTCATCAGAATGACCTCTCACAATTAGTTCCCGATTGTCCTCAATTAAATCCAAGTCGACCAAATCTAGTTCCTAACATGTGTCTTGCATACACATGAACTACATCGACACCCACATCTTCTTCATAGCAAGTTTCTTCAACTGATTGTTCAGAATGGTAGGAATCCCATTCCCATTCATTGGAATTTGTCTCACTAGCAGCTTGCAATCTGCAAATTTTTCCGCATAGCTTTTTTTTGTTTCTTTTGTTTTCCTCGCTATCTCTTTTCTTCTCTCATATTCAACTTCCTCTAGCTAATATTTAGTTTTGTTAGTCTTGCTATTAGTTCTCCTTGCTTTATACCATCTTCTTGCCTGTTTTGATTGGGTGTTGACTCTGCTTGGGAAATGCCTTTATTTTGTCTTTCTCGTTGATTAGAAGCTCTCTCTTTTTGTGATCTTATGTTTGCTTATTCTTGTTGTTTGGCAGAGGCTTCTTCTCTTTCGATTTCAATTTGCTCTTGTCTTTTGTCATGTTCATCTTTTTGTTGCCTATAAGATGTTTCTTCTTCTGGAGTAACTTGTCCATACCCTAAGCCTGATGTATGTAGCCTGCTGAGTATGAGGTTGTATGGGTTCTGAGATACCTTCTTTTCTTTTTCCTACAAGACCTATTCTAGTGTATCCCATTTTATGAAGAATGTTAAATCCTTTTCAATATTTTTTTGTGGGTATTCTAACATTATTGATGTTTTGTTGAACTTCTTCATCTTTATATAGCCATTGTAGCGCATCTTTGTCCTTTGTTTCCTCAAATTATGTCCCACCACTAACAAACACTCCATCAAATATTGGAAGAGGTTTCACAATTGGTCGTTGTTCTGAGTTTGATGGTTTACCATAAGATTTAAGAGAAAGTGGTAACTCTGACAGTGAATATTCTTCGTTCCCTTGATCCCTTAGTTGTATCTATTTTTGAAAACTTGACAAGATTGAGGAAAATGATTTTTCCTTGGATTGTGTGCTTGAAGACGATGCCTCTCTATTATGTGGAACAATGTCCTCTTGTGCTGGTTTCTAATTACTACAATATTGGAATGGATTCGAGTCTGCTAAAATTGTGATTTCTTACCCATTGTATGAAAACTTCAGGCACTAGTGATAAGTTAAAGGAATAGCTTGTATACCATGAATCCATGGTCTTCCCAAAAGTATGTTGTAGGATAAATCCAGGGCTTGAACTTGGCATGTTGTATCTTTCTGCAAGGGTCCTACTCTGATCGGTATCACCACAATTCCTTTAGAGGAACGTTCTCCTTTGTCATATGCTTTGATTGTGATCCTTTTATGAGGATCATCTGCCTCTTTAGAATAACCTAAAGCACGAACAAGACTTAATGAGCAAATATTCAAGCCAACTCCTCCATCTATTAGGACACGTTTAACGAGCATTTTATGAATAAGGACTTCAATATGCAATGGAGTATTATGGGGATGTTGAAAAGACATGTCATCTTCTTCTACGAATGATAAGCAATGAGGCATTGTGAGGTGTCGAGTAAGGTGCATGATGTGCCTTTGACATGATCAAATCTCGAAGACCGTTTGATGGTGGAACATAAATGTGTCCCAAATGTCTAAGAAGTCCATCTGACTCCACTAAGTAACCAACGTATCTGCCCTCAAGAGCTCTACCTGTGGCAACCTCTAAAATAATCTCCTGATACCACACATCTGAAGGAAGGGCACTAAGAATACGGCTCCTCAAATCCACACTAAGAGACACTGCTGAAATCTCATGCCTCCTGCGGCTCAATGCATCCACTACCACATTCTCCTCATCATGAATGTATCTCACCTCAAAGTCATACTCACATAAAACTCCATCCAACACCTTTGTTTAGCATTCAAATTCAAGTACATGAAGATATACTGCAAACTGCGATGATCACTGTGCAACTCGAACCTATTTCCAAGGAGAAAATGCCTCCATCTAACAAAAACATGAACCATTACCGCTAACTCAAGATCATGAGTGGGATAATTTTTCTCATGATCTTTAAGTTTTCGCGACTCATTCAATCATACGACCATCCTCCATCAACACTACTCCTAGACCCTCCAAAGAAGCATCTGTACACACCACAAAATTCCCCAAAGGGTCTCGCACTGCTAAAATAGGTGCACTGGTCAAACACTCCTTAAGGATCCAAAATTCTATCTCACACTACTCCTACCAAACAAACTTCTTCCCTTTCCTCTGAAGATAAGTGATAGGATGAGCTATCTTGGAGAAATCCTGAACACATTTGTGATAATATCTTGCTAAACCCATGAAACTGTGCACCTCTCCCACATTAGTGGGTGCTGGCCAATCAACAATTGCTTGAATCTTCAAAGGATCAACTGTGATACCCTCTCCATAAATCACATGACCAAGATATCTCACCAATGTCTGGAAGAACTCACACTTTGCCAAATTGTTGTATAGTTGAATCTCTCTAAGACACTACAAAACCTGCCTCACATCATCTTCATGCTCCTCAACTGATCTCAAATAAATCAAAATATCATCTAGAAACAGCAATACAAATCTATCCAAATACAACCTGAATACACCATTCATCAAGCTCATGAAAACTAATGGTGCATTCGTGAGACACTGTAAATTCATAGTGGCCATATCTAGTGCGAAAAGTTATGTGATGAATGTTTGCCTCCTGAATCCTCAACTGGTGATACCTAGACTTAAGGTCAATCTTGGAGAATACCTTTGCATCTTAATCTAATCAAACAAATCATCTATCTGAGGCAAGGGATATCGGTTCTTCACTGTCACCTTATTAAGCTACTTATAATCAATGCATAATCGAAGAGATTCATCCTTCTTCTTCACAAACAACACAGGTGCACCCCAAGGGGATACACTATGACAAATAAACCCCTTCGCCAACAACTCCTTCGACTGGACCTTCAACTCACTCAGCTCCTGCATGGTCATCAGATAGGGAGCCTTAGAGATAGGCTCAGCTCCTGGCACCAAATCAATCTTGAAATTAATATCTTGCCAAGGGTGCATACCTGGAATCTCACTAGGAAAAATATCTGACATCTGAAGAATGGGATGTTGTTGCAATAAATCCTCTGAGCTAACTCCTTCATCCACATCCTTCACTCTAACTTCAAAGAACTGACAACACTTATATACACACCTCTTCATCTACATGGCAGAAATCATGCAAAGAGAGATAGGTCTCTAAATACCTACAATCTCCACACTCTTCCAACTATCATCCACACACTGCAGTCCCTTACCTCTACAATCTATCGGTGCTTGGTGAGATCCAAGCCAATCCATACCAAGAACCACATCATAAGATCCCAAGGACATAACATGAAGATCCATAAAAGTATGGCAATCTCCCAAAACTAAAGGACAACTAAGGACAAGGGAATCCACTACCACTTTGGACCTCATAGCTATACCTGCCACCTATCATCTTGCTTTGTCATAGCAAGCCCGCATCTCTCTACTATAAAAGGAGAAATAAAAGAATCGGATGATCCATAATCAAATAACACTGGATAAGAGATACCATCTATCACACCTGATGTCTCTGCAGCGGTGGCTTGATGCTCAACCTGACGGTTATCAATCACCACTAAAACACAATGAGACCTGCTTGCATCTCCAACTATAGGCTCAGAAGTAGCTGGTTTTTGTTGCCTTGTCATCTGAGAAGTACGCTAAGGATAATGAACAATGATATGTCTTGGCTATCCCCATGCAAAACAATCTCTCCTGCCAAAGACTCTTCTACCTGGTGTTGTACTCGACATTTGAACACTACCTCTACTAGAAGTTGGCTAAGAACTCTGGGTTCGCTGAGAAGGAGTAGGTCTCTTGTCACATTGATGACTGTGACTCTTGTCACCTCGAAATCTGGCACCTTGTGTGCAAAGCTCTACCCCTGCGATAACTTCTTCTTAAACCGTTGACCACCACAGAAAGAAGAAGGATGGCTCCTTGCATAACTTGAAGACTGCTACTGAGATCCTCTCACAACAGAGCCTATGATAGGTGCACTAACTATCTATCATCCAGTCGCACCTCCTGATGCTAAGGCAAGATTCTCCTATGCTAGCCTCACCTTATCCACAGCTGCCTCCAAGGTCTTAGGTTTGTGCGTTTGAACCTCTCCACTAATATGATCACTGAGACCTCTCACAAAGTGTTGAATCAACATCGGCACATCATCTGCATACCCAACATACTGTCTAAGCTCAAAGAACCTATGCTCATACTGCTCCACAATCATCCTTTGTTGTCTCAAATCGTAAAACTCATCGACCTTCCTTTGCCTCTAATGATATGAAAAAAATATAGCACGAAATCGCTCCAAGAATAACTCCCAAGATATCGTCGCTATGTCTAGATGCAACTTTTGTTCCTCCATGTGCCATTACAAAATCACGGAGATGCATAATCACACATATCACCTTGGTGTTACTCCTACACTAGTGCATAGCAAAACACCTACCTAAGTCCAACAACCACGTCTCTGCCTCCATGCCACTGCCTAAGCCATTAAAGGTAGGAGGATGAGTCCTCGTCAGATCTCTCATGTGACTAGCTGCAAGCCCCTCCTAATCTACCTCAACTCTCCTCCTAGGAGAACATGAACGTTCTCTCTCCCGGTGCTCCGAATGATGTGATCCCTTTTGCTGGTTCTCCTCCTGTTTCGGTCCTAGGCGACCAAGAAGCTCTTGAAGCACGTTCACTAACTATAAAGTCACATCATCTTTAGGTTGCTCCTACTGCTGCTCCTCATGGTGTGACTCCTCATAAACCTTAGGATGAGGGTTCCTACGAGTACCCATGTGACCAACACGACGACGATCTCTACACCTAGTAGGCATCTTGTCTAAGCAAGACGCGAAGGAAACTATAAGTTAATCATCTAGGGCAACTATAATGAGAAAATAAATTACAGGGATAAAACCACTGGGCTGCCCCATGCTAAATGCTAACATGCACAATGGGCTCAATTGAAACCAGAGTACCCAGTGTTTGAACATGGGCTCTGATACCAAATGTAATGCTTGCCAAAATACCCTAGAGAAACTAAACATCTAACATGCAAATGGAGATAAAAAAGAATTTAACATCTAATATCAACTAATGTAACCCATATCATCTCCATCTAACTACATTCATTAACCATTTAACCAATATGAACATACATCATTACACATTTCATCAAATAACGAAAGCGGAAATAACATAACATCAGTAGCCTTTCCCTTGGGTAATTCAACATCATTACTTAATTAACTACCATAATGGTATCCTACACACATGATAAACATGCTCCATCTTGATTTAATGTATCATATTCAATTCCCTAACCATGAGATATGTAACCTACTACATTAATTATCCCTCATGATATGCATGCCATTACATCATTCTACTAACATAATAAATTCCTATTTTAAAATGCAAGACAATTCTTGTATCCTACATTCATTTTAAGCACCAAAACCAAATATGTTTTTAACCCAACATTTCCTATCTACATGCTCTTTTCCTTTTGATGATAATGCAATCCTAATGCATAGATATAATCCTTCTCTACCAATCCAACTAAATATACATAAAATTACAATTGATTCTAGCATGATTATCTTTCTTATCATTGTTTCTAAATGCACCATACAACAATCTTAATGCAACTTCCTACTTATAATTCTTTCATGATATGCATAATTTCCTTTCCACCAATGCATCTAAATTAACCATTCATGTTCACTAGATCTAATTAACATCTTCTAACATATTCATTTCTTACTCTACGAATATTCCTCTTCCAAGATTACTTTACATTCTAACTTACTTTCTAAACATTCCATAGAATAATACAACTAAACCACAATGAAAGTCTATTTCCACTTCAATCATAACCCACTTTATTTCCAAGATACATAAGATCACATCTCTACCATAGTACAATTAAATCCCTAATGTTTCATTACAAATTATGACATAATTCTTATTTGCAACTACTATCCATCTTACAATTACAAGTACATTAAATACATCATGAGAGTAGCTCTCTCTACTACAAGACTCCATTTACTATATGCAAGAATATTACATTACATGTATTCCATCTTATCCATTACATAAATCTATTGCAAGGTACATCCATAATCATCATGAAGAAGAATCCACATCCACACATGAAGAATCCAAGAGAACATCCCAATGGCTAAAAAGCACCAACCACCCGACCATGTGGAACCAAAGGAACCACCCCCCACCCTAGGAGATGACACAAGGTACCAACACACACTCTAAACCTAAGCTGGCACCCTAACCAAAGAGACTAACCACACAAGGACTCTCATACAATAAATCACACAATACAACAAGAATAAACTCACAGAGGCATATAAGTCATCAAGACATAAATGCATCCAATAAGGCATGATAAACCTAGAGGATCCATTTAATACTGAGAGGGGGTGAATCGGTGTTAACAAAAACTGAAGCTTTCAACACCAAAACAGACTTATCTCAGATCTAAAAATATTCAACACTTAAACCGAATCTTCATAACAGATTTCCTTATCAGATATAGATAATCATTTCCTCTTATGAAAACTTATTAATCAAATCAACCACCAATTCAATATCAGATCAACAAACACAGTTACCAACTTATTAACCAATCAGAATGCTTCATCAATCATATAATCATGAATATCGGTAATCACTTTAAGATATTTGATAAACAAACATAAACTGCCTTTATCGGTTATAAAAAATAAAACACGAACATCACAAGAAAAGCATACCACACATGAACACCATGTTTTTCACGTGGAAACCCAAATAGGGAAAAACCATGGTGGGAATTGGTACCCATAAATATTTTGCACTCTTTTGGAATGTGCCTTGTTAGGAGCCAAGTCGGTTAGAAGCTTACAATGATGCCCTATTAGGAGCAGACCCTGATAGGAGTCAGTCGATTAAGGGATTTACCTCGGCCCATTTAGAAGCTTTGATCTATTAGGATCAACCTCACAAGAGGACTTAGAACTCAAATATTGAGTCACCCTATTAGGGGATTTTACAATGTGAGTCTTGTTAGGACCAACCCAATTAAGGGATTTTAGTTGTTGTAATTGTTAGAGAACAACAATGAATGATCTGTGTACAACACTCTACTGCTTGCTTGATCAGATCCAATTAAGTTATAAGTCTGCATCTCTCTGGCAGATCTTCTCACATATTGGTTTGACTTCTCACACTTCTCAAAATCACCGACACTGCAAAACATCAACCTTGCCGACATAAATAACTTTTACAAATAGGTTGGAATCAAAACCCTAAGACTTACTACATAGATAATCACAAATCTTTACAACTCATTACAGATCATCATAAGGATCATTACAATTAATTACAAATCAATATCAGTCGTTGAATGATCATAAATCATCATAGCAAGTCGATCTGGTACAAAGTCAAACCATTAGCACATTTTGCTAAGAACTTTGCACATTCCCAAGAAATTTGTTCTCCAAACGCACCAAAACATCTTTCAAACTCATCACATGGTTTGTGCCTCATTATCATCAACACGTGAACTTGATGCAGATCACCACCAAACCAAAAATCATTACCGATTAAGAGAATTCTTTACTGGTCCTCAAACCCTTCTTAAACTTTGGTAGAACTTCATCAGAAATTCAAAACATGCCTTCCAATAACCATTCATAGGATTCAATTCTGGTTACATACTCAAATCCATCATAAAAGTTTATGTATCAAACCACAAGTCACCAGACATCGCCAATCACCCGATTCCATCAAAACTTATATGCTTTACGAGTTAAGGTCCTAATTCGTAGTCTTGCTGGTAAACTCTATCAAACTGTCAAACTCTTACTCTGGTAGACCAACTCACTTAGCCAACAAGTCAATCACCAAAAACCAACTATAAACATCATTAAACATTAGTTCAACCTGGTTGACTTCAATGACAATATAAATAACTGATCATGTCATCTTCCTCTACCGATACATTCAGCCACCATCATCTCATCTTCATCAGTTATGCCAAACATGCCAACGAGGCATGATCATAAAGGGGAACACATATAGGAGTGGAGTGTCATCACATGCCATCCTCAAAATATAATAACACAAGGCACTAGCCTGATGGACATGTGGAGCCATCTCAACCTATGAGATACTAAGGGAGATTAGCTTACCATCTTCACGGCCTTCTCATGCTTATCCTAAAACATCCTCCCTAGGACTAAGTCATGAGGCTCAAATCAATTTATCATCTTATTAATTAATATAGCTACCCAACTCATGAATTATTAGGTTATCACTTATTTACAAATCAAGGTAAACTCTAATGTGCCCTTGTGGTCTAGACTTCATGCATCCTTACAAGGAACCTCGTGTAAGCCTATCTTTTGTGACCCCGATCATCACAATGAAGCCCACTCCCCCTAATATGGCCCAACAATAAATCACAAGAGGCTCTAAACCATAATAAAGCATAAAAATAACACTCATATGCAACCAATAACTTCCACACCTACTCTCACAACATATGCAAGGCTACAACAACATCAATTATAACAAAATGAGCCTCTTCGCCAATAAATACAAGGTATAACCAAGCCATTAAATTTGCCATCAAATAAGAAGATAACATCACAACAAGGCCAATCCACTTGCTGGTCCAAAACAACAATATAACTTACTCATCAACCATGTCTTATCAACATGGAGAGAATCTAAAATATCCACAAAGACATGGAGAGGTAAATATACATAAAACCATCAAAATACATCAAAACTGATCAAAGCTAAATCTGGAAAATATCAACAGACCTCAATAAATCCTCTGGTACAAAAATTCAATCGGAAAAAATAATCAAAATAAGCAAAACTGTGAAAAACACATATGCAATAGGTTAGTGCATTTACCCAATAGGTTAGTGCTTTCACACAACAGGTTAGCACTTGTACATAGCAGGTTAGTGCTTTTACACAGTAGGTTAGCGCTTGTACACAATAGGTTAGCGCTTTTACACAACAAGTTAGCAATACGTAGAAAACTCAAAAAACTTTCAGCAAAAATATAAATTTGTCTTTAACAAAAGGGCTCGAAAGTCATATGGAAAGAGTCACCCATGAAGAAGGAATAAGAGGGCATAAACAAAATAAATAGCTACAAACTATAAGCCAAGTTCTAATAAGATTTTCTTCACAATAAAACACATACAAAACCATTTCAAACACACAGAAACTCCAATAAAATCAAATCCAACACCTTAAGACTATAGAAATCACAAAGGAAAAACTATTCACACTCCAATACAACCAAATGGATCAACAAATAGAGATCTATACAAAGGAGAATTTCACAGACCCGTGAAACTACATGTACAAGAAACCCAAAATTTATTTACTAGCAACTATATAAACACTCACATGATATAAAGTTTTTTTTTCCCCAAAATATCATTTCTGAAACTATATTTAAACCATTGAATAAATATTATTTTCAACCCATTTCCCGCAAACAATGTGTAGACACGAAGCATAGAGGGAAGCCATCAAAATAAAAATAATACAAAGGCTCAAAGCTCCAACCTGCAACCAGAAGTGATGGAATGTAGCTGAAGAAGAGATCCCCACAAAGCCAAGTCAAAATCCAAATCAAGCTCTAGCCAAAATCCAACTAAGCTCCAACCAAAATCCAAGTGCAAAAATAAAAAAACCAAAGGAAAAATGCTTGCAGGAAATTTTTTCAGAGAATAGCCAACCCGAAAAACATCACGGGAATGAAAATAAAAAGCAAACAATAATCAAAATATTTCATTTTGAAATATGTTTTACCAACCAACCATATATTATATTTTTTCTCCCATTTTAAATTTAGCCAATGAGAGTAGATGGTAGGTATAGTAAATATAAAATACATTTATCAGCCAAGTGGGGATGTTTTATTATTATTATAATTTAATGTGTTCATGCACCCCACTCAGGAAATGAAAGTCAAACTTATTAAATAAACATAAACTATAAATAAATAATCCAAATGGGGATTAAAATTAAATAAACCAAAAGCTAATAAATTAAATTAAAGAACCCCAAATAAAATATTAAATATCAAGTAAATACTAAACCATAGAAAATAAAATAAATAATTAAATAATCAAATACCAATAAAGATTAAATCACAAATATAAAAGGGGTTTGAACCAAGGATGTAAGCACTATAGGCAAGAAGCCCCACTATTTCTCCAAGGTTCTCCCCAGGGTAAGAGTACTCCATTTTTTACACGATAGAGACGAACCCTTGGGGGTTTGAACCTAGGTTGTAGGCACTACAGGCAAGAAGCCCCACCATTTCACCAACCAACCATATATTATATTTTTTCTCCCATTTTAAATTTAGCCAATGAGAGTAGATGGTAGGTATAGTAAATATAAAATACATTTATCAGCCAAGTGGGGATGTTTTATTATTATTATAATTTAATGTGTTCATGCACCCCACTCAGGAAATGAAAGTCAAACTTATTAAATAAACATAAACTATAAATAAATAATCCAAATGGGGATTAAAATTAAATAAACCAAAAGCTAATAAATTAAATTAAAGAACCCCAAATAAAATATTAAATATCAAGTAAATACTAAACCATAGAAAATAAAATAAATAATTAAATAATCAAATACCAATAAAGATTAAATCACAAATATAAAAGGGGGGATGACCCTTTGGTGAAATGGTGGGGCTTCTTGCCTGTAGTGCCTACAACCTAGGTTCAAACCCCCAAGGGTTCGTCTCTACCGTGTAAAAAATGGAGTACTCTTACCCTGGGGAGAACCTTGGAGAAATAGTGGGGCTTCTTGCCTATAGTGCTTACATCCTTGGTTCAAACCCTTTTCAAAAGGGGTTCACCCCACAGCGTGATGGTGGTCACGAGCCTTGTTGATAGGGAGGTTCTGTGTTTGAATCCCACCCCGATTTGGCGTATTGTGCAGGTCTTCTCATGGTAGCTGGTCGTGCGGAGGCTGGTGTTGTTGGTGTTCTCGTTGACCGACTGGTGGATGGGTGTTCATGCCTGTCCACTGCGGTTGTTGTTGATGTTGGTCGATGTTTCCCCTCGTCAATCTGTGTTGGTCTTCCTCACCCGTGTTGTTCCCTGCCTCGCTAGGTGTCCTTGCTGCTGTCGTGTTGGACTCTGCCAGGCGCCATGACTATGGAGTGATAAGGTTGAATTTGGACTGATAAGGAGCGGGAGATATAAGGTGTATGGAGAGATAAGGAGTATTGCAGAGAGATAAGGATTAAGGGAGTTATAAGGATTCTTAATGCCTCAACATGTTCACCTCGGGGATGGGGTCCCCCTTTGTGACCCCATTGGGTCATAGCTCCAGTCAAAAAAGAGCCTATATTGTAGGGGCGAGACCCCATGTTGTCTTGAGTTAGTGGAACGCTGCTGAGCAGCTGAAATTGTAATACCTGTTACCGATCAAAAAAAATAAAAAATCACAAATATAAAATAAATATTAAACAATAATAAAGCTTACCAACAAATATTAAATAATCATAAAATCAATAAACGTTAATTATCAAATAAATATAAATACCAAATAATTAAATACTCAAAACTAATCAATTAAATACATTAAAATAAACATTACTAAATATAAAACCACACATCAAGAGCCAAATAATTACTCTGAACATAATCAAGTAAATCACTATTAACCATACTCACAACACTAAGAAGACCAAGCTTACTAACAGATGTTGTGAATTACACCAAGACGTTGATGACTCACGGTGAACAACTTAGACCTAGAGTATGTGAAGGGAACTCATGTCATCTCTGAACCACATAAGTCATTGGAACTAAAGACACACTCAGACCTGTGAAGCCAAGTGGAGACAATGTCTGGTACCTGCAAAGCCCCGCAACCATAAAACGACAATACAACATATACATATACATATATAAAACAAGCAAGTGATAGAGAATCACGATGACACATCCCGCTCGCAATGAGTGATGTGGAATCGACTCTATCATGAAGACAGTCAAACACGTCCCATAAACGTCTCATCAAATGTAATCTTGAAATAGGGTTAGCGCAATCATAATAATCATCAAAACCATGAAAAATCTAATCTATCAATAATTCATCACATAGTAAGCATATGGAATCCATTTAGCACATATATCCATCAAATCGCATGATCAATAGTGATAATATCATCATCCATATAGATCATCAAAATATAATATGTCCAATTGTGTCTAACATCAATAGTAAGTAACTGAAACACATGAGTAATCATCATCTAAACCATCAAATATCGTCTAGATAAGTCTATCAAGCATGAAATAAAAGTCAATTCTAGTCAAAATAGCTCAAGTCAAGGGTGGACACTACATATCCCACCATAGTGTGGAATTGATCTACATCAAGATCTTTAGATATCGTCGTATCTACTAGCACTCTTTCTAAAATTTCTTTATGTGCGGGTGAAAGTTTTAAAAGTTCTAAAATTGATATTTGTGCAGTAGTTTTCTGTAATTGATCCACTAGACTATATTGTTTTGAAGTGGATGACGTGTCAGTTGTAGGACCCAACAAAGTAATTTTGGCTTTCCTTCTTGTGATAACATGAGCAGGTTCTTATTGTTGTTTCTCTTTGACCACAATCACATTAACCACGTTATCATAAGTACGAGCATAGTTCACTTTTGCTTTACCCTTTCCATTTTGCATTGCTGATGATTCACCCTTCTCATAATTAGGAAGCAAAGTTTTGAAAGTTGTGTGCGATTCATTTGTCTTATGCCCATCCATAGTTATGATGCCATTGTCAATCAAATTTTGGATGACATGTTTTAACTGCTGACAATCATCTGTTTGGTGTCCTTTTTTTCGATGATAATCACAATAATGGTTGTCGTTTCACCAAGAAGGTTTTACCCTGGGTTCAAAGTTTCTTTCTTCTCGAAAGGTAATCAACTTGTTTGCAAGAAGTGTCTTTAGCGCTGACCCAAGTGGTTCACCAATGTTGGTAAATTTCATGCAAAAGAAATTATTGAAAGATGATTTTTGTTTATTGTCATCTTGTTGAATCGCTACTGTGTGACTTGACAAATTGAAAACTGTTTGCTTTGATTTCACATTATTATTATCCACTATCCCATCATTGATAATGTTTCGATTTATGTTCCAAAACTTGGGCTCATCATTGTTTTTATTAGTAGTAGTGTTGTTGGGAGGAGGATTAACTCCTTTTTTATATATCTTCAACTCTCCTTTCTTTACCATAGCTTCCTCAATCCTGATTCCATTATCAATCATTTTTTTGAAACTTGGATGACTTTGCATTTTTAGGTTATAACTCATTTGTTCATTTATATTGTCAATGAATATGTCCATCTTTTGTTTGGTGTGACACAAGTCCATATTTAACTCTCTTGTTTGGTGTGACACAAGTCTAGCATTGTGATCTCATGTTGTATGTTATACGCATATTGTGAAACAAACTTGTCCACCAATTCTACAAATGATCTAATTTTGGGTGTAAGTTTTGAGAACCATTCCATAGCTTTTCCACTTAATCTCTTTGGAAATAACCTCATTACGTGTCCTCATGTGCGAATTCCATGCTCATTGTGCAAAATTCTCTTATATGATCTTGAGGATCAGTTCTTCCATTATATTTGTCTATCTAGGAGTTTCACAATTTGGATGAAAAGGCATCATGTTGAGACTTCTGTCAAATGGATAAGGACAGATTTATTGAAGTGAATGCTTCTTTGTAGTTCCCCTTTGTATATCTTGAATTTGCGTTTGAAGAGTTTGTATCTACTGTATGAGACATAAGAGAGGATCATCGACACAATTTATCCTTGTATCATCACGATCCCTTCTTGTGTCATCATTAGGTCGTCGTGTGTACTCGTTGGTTCTTTGTGCATCCTCATGAGTTCTTGCACCATCAAGAATTCGTGTGTCATCCTTAGTTCTTCGTGTGTCCTCATGAGTTCTTGTATCATCAGGAATTCTTGTGTCATCCTTTTTGCGACTGAAAATTTCTTCATTTTGTTCATTGTCATTGTAAGTGTCAGTTGATCCTCCCCTTTGTCTTAAATTGTTTACATCAAAATTTTGGGGAAGTTTAGCACCAGACTTTGCTAACGTTAGGAAGTATTTTTATTTTTCACCCTCCAATATTTTTTCCATGAATTTATCAAATTTAGGATCTTGTTTGATTTCTTTGATCATTTCCTTGTGCCATTTCCTCATGATCTTATGCCATTTCAAGTGTTTCTATTTCCATTTCTTTGATCTTTCATTTCCAAGCCCTAGTAAAATGGGCATGCATGTTTTTTGAATATTTTATGAGGTGTCAATTTATTATAATGTGCCCCAATAAGTGATCAATTGTTGAGGTAAATATGATAGATGGATAAGACATGAAATGGTCATTCAAGTATTTGCGAGTTTGCAAGTTTTTCGATCTTAGTTTGGAGTGCAAATTTTGTGATTTTTGATATGACCAAGTTCAATAGGAACAATATATCCTGTGATAAAGAACGAGGTTAATCTGATCAAGTGTTGTAGTTTTGTGATAAAGGATGATAGATCCTGATGAGAAACTATGTTTGAATGATTAGTTTATCAAAGAAAATGCGATGATGCACTTTGAGATGTTATATCTTGAACTTGTTGGAAATGAATACTTGAAACTCTTAGCGTGTCTAGTCTTGAATTTGTTTTGATAGAAGATAACTTGACCTAGAGACCCGAGAAGACAACCTATGCATAGGATGGAAAATTCCAGGAATATGCTCACTATGGACTGATTAGGCAAGTGCAACAAATCTGAAAAGGCATACGAAAACATAGGTTTCTGGATTGATGAGAACAAAGTCTCATACGATAAAAGATTGTGATCCAGACAACAATTTAAGGACTATCAAATGAAAAAGGGAAATCTCATACGAACTGCTATTTATACTCGTACTAAAGTTTAGGGTGAACCAGACGATAATTCTCAAAGACCAGGATGACAAAATGGAAGATTCATACAATATTTTATTGTGAACCAGACGATAATTCTTAGAGACCGAAATAATAAACTAGAAGACTCGTACGACAGTTTACAGTGAACCGGACGATAATTCTTAGAGACCAAAATGAAAAAAATGAAGGCTCGTACGACACATGACTGGACAGGGATGAGTTTCTGGCAAGAAAAAAGTTTTAACCAATGAGTTTTGATGTTTTGATTATTTTCTCCAATTTCAGTATTTCAGTTTCAGTTTCAAGGACAAAAACACAACAAACATGGCAGATGCAAAGTGACCTCAAGCACATCACGCTAATCCTAAGGAAGTTGGCTGAGAGAGAAAACCTTTGCTTGTAAGCTTAGGTACATACCCAATAGCTAATCAAAACATGATCATTGAGTCTCACGCAATGGATTCTCAACGCCGTATTAGCCGACTCCAAATGCTAATGGGGACACAATATGACAAGTATCTTGGGAGAGTTAATATTTCTCTTGCACAAAGATTACCCCCCTTTCAAAGGTGAACCAGGTAGCTTCTATCTTAAAGTTCTTAATAAGGGCTTTGATAGGGAGGCTACCTAATCAACCATCAATTAGTCTTCTTTGATGGTTTGCTCCTATCCCTTCCCGGGTTTCGAGTCTACTCCACTAGACTCCTAAGGGCTTCCCTACCATTTGTTTGCTTATATCACCTTCCTCAAGCTCACAAAGTAAGCTTTCTCACTACATCCTTGTAGGGGTGCAGGACACACACACTTATATTCTCTTGTTGCAAAACCATCCATCTTGTTTGGTTTAGCAAACTTTTCTTTATTGAATTCACAATGTCACGGTTTCAGGCTTGTAGGCTTCTAGAACTTCTTCCAATTCTTAGCAGATTCTTTCCCCGCAAGTTATCTTCATTACATTACTGAAACCTAGCCAGACTACTTCCAAGCTCGCCCAGGCTTAGTACGTAGAAATGGCGATTGTCATTTCTTGGTTTCCTCCTATTGCTATTTTACTCATATTGTACATTTTTGGCTCTTCTTGAAGTGCTCCAATGACCGCATGGATCCCATGATGGAGTTTCAAGACAAAGCCATATTTACAATGTGGATTCAAAATAAAGAACGAACAACAATAAGGAAACTGTAATGAAAAACCTAGCAAAACAATACAAAACAATACTTCATCGATCGAAACCAGAAAATAGATTTGTATGTATTTCTTTTGTTTTTCCAAAATGATCTAATAACCAACCCTTTACAAATGCCCATAGGGTCTTTTATACATTTTCCCTTTTGTTATGAACTTCTCCTATTGGATGAGATAAATCTCGTTACCAATGGTTTCCATTTGTAATTGTCTCACAGGTTCCATCGGGTCATCGGTGTGACAACAAATCCCAGCTTCCGATGGCCTATGGTGAATTTCCATGCTCTACACTTCCTATCGGGCTTCGACGTAACCTCAATACAGAGCCACCGATGTCTGATGACTATGTCCACCACTTGCACTTTTCCTATCGGGTGTCAGAATAACAAGAAATCTCTTCGTTCGATAGCTGATGCTTGTCTCCGCTCTCTGGGTGTTTCCATCGGGTCATCGGGGACTCACCAAATGGGTTAACCCGATGGCTGATGCTCCCCTTTGTGATGTTCCATCGGGCATCGAGATAACAAGAAATCCCTTCATTCGATGCTCCTCTGCTTATGCTTTGTCATCAGGTCGTCGATGTAAAACAGAAGCAGTCCTCCCGATGATCGATACAAATAGGTCCGTGCCACTTTCATTATCATCAAGAGCCTTAGAAGTGAACTGTTGAACCTTGAACCATTTCAACTGCTTGAACCTTTTGAACCGCTTGAAAATTGGTTCAAAGTTTAAGTATGGAAAATAACTTAAAATAGAGGCATTCGCTCATTATGCAACAACACATTGCTGTGGCTTACAAAAGACATTTTGAACCTTGAACTAATTTGGTTCATAGGTTCAAAGTTCAAAATGGATGACAATAGAATGCTTGATTTCCCATCGGGTCATTGGGGTAGCGTAAAACTACTTCATCTAATACCTGATAACTCCACTCCAACCACTAGCTACCGCATCAGGACAAGTCCTGCCGATCGGGGTAGGTCTTGTCAATAGGAAAAATTTTAAAAATTGCAAACAAAAAGGACTTAAAGCCAGTCCATAGTATGTACTTGCCAAAATTGGTTAAGGACATTTCAACCCTTAGGTTCTCCTGCACCAAACTTCCATTCAAAATTAACCCTTGAAGTTGCGCAAGCACGATTGAGGCCTATAGCCCGACAAGGTACCGAAACAAGATGTAGTCACGCAAGCGTGATTGAGACCGCGGGGCCCTACAAAGTGCTCGATATGAGAGATCTTAAAAAGAAAACTCAAATAACTCCATCCTCCGAGACTTTAATCCTGAGAGGCCTATTTATTATAGTGAGTCAGAATGCTTAGGTCTAGCTGTACTCACTTGGGTCTTTCTCACAGGGTGATTAGTTTTTCCCACTTTGACAGACTCGCTAAAGGAACACAAATCTCAAACTTGAAAATCTTCAAGGGTTTGGATTTGTTATTTTCCATATAGACAAGAGCATACTCTCCTACCTTTTAGACTCTTCTCAAAGATGAAAAATAGATTTGTTCATTTACCATATCACAATTTAAGTGCCTAGAAAACTTAAGAATACACAAAGTTTAGTTGAATCTCCTTGGGCAACCTACAAAAACAATGAATCAATAGTCATATTGTTTTTGAGCGACGGGCATGTTCTTGGACAAACATCCTGCAAAAATTGGTTAGGTTGTGAAAAGACATAAAACAGACCAGGGTTAGCATTAGCATCATCAAAATTCAATCAAGAAAAACCCTAAAATGCAATCTAGTTTTTATATGGGAAAGCGGAAACTCGTACGAGCTTTCTCACCTAGCCGTACGAGAATTTACACCTAATCGTATGACAAAGCAAAGAATATTGTACCACGAAGAAAATAATGTTGTACGAGATTTTGTAGAATGTATGGATAGAATCTCGAAGGATGAGAATTTGATGATCTGCAAGGCAAAAAATTGAATTTTGGGCCCCACGGTGGGCGCCAATTAATGTTCGCGTGAAATTTGGAATCTGCATCTACAACAAAAACACTCAATAGATCATTACATGCATGGTTAGTTGATCAAAATCAATAAATGTAAAACCATAACAAATCAACCTATTGCCTCCTAAAAGATGCGAGTATAGATTTGCTCTCAGATCTGTTTAAGGAATACCAGTGACTTGACTACACCAAGACAAAGGATTTAATCTATATGAATGCAAACTAGATGAATGCAAGATTAACAAATTAAGCTATATTAATCTAAAATGACATGAGATACATGATTGTATTCATGATTAATCTAATATGTTAATTATGCTAGATGATTGAGATAAAAAATGACTATAGTAATGATGCTAAAATCTAGGATGCAAGGGGATCCTTATTGCTCCAAAATGAGGGGTATTTAAAGGAATTTCAGAGCCAAAGCTGAGTGGCAGGAATCAACGGTCAAGATTCGATTTGAAGATATCAAGGGATAAGATTGGGGAAGTTGGAGAAGAGGTTGGAAGAAGGGACACTTGTCATCTTTGGGGTGACAAGTGTCAAGGAACCTTGCTCGTGAGAGGGCAAGTGTCCAAGGGAGAAGACATGTGGAAAAAGTTCCATGTGTCTCAAGGGGATAATATCCAACCCATAAGAGGTTAGGATGTGCAAGATTGGATAGGATTAGTTAAACCTGGGATTAGATAGAATGTGCTAGGTTAGAGGTTGGTTAGGTTAGGTGGTTAAAAGTTAGAAGCCATGTGCTCATATTTGAATTTAGAAATTCAAATATTAGAAAAAAGATAATTAATTTCAACAAATCATGATTTGATTTGTTTTAACTAATTATGAGTTTAGAAGAGTGAATTAAAATGGGGGGAGGAGATTAATTAATCAAAGGGGAATTATCAAAATTGACTTAATGAATAAATCCTTAGATTTATTTATAAGTAGACTGAATGGGGAAATTAATCAAATTATTTGCGAATTCAAATTTAATTGGGAAGGGGATTTTATTTTATTTTTTTGATAGGTAATTGGTCAAACACCTCTTATTCCATTCCAATCATTAATCAAATCTGGAACATTTATATGAACATCTTAATTATAATAATTTTAAATCGTAACGTTAGTCTATCTCGATCCCCATAAGAACAATTACTCAAACATGCATCTCAATGCAACAATATAATCATAATATTTATGAAGCAATCCAATACATCACTGGTCTAAAACAATCACATAACATAGATCCAAACAAAGCATAAGATATGCACTCAAAGTCAAACATTGCAACAAATGAAGCATCTAGAATAAAATCAAAGCACCACAAAATGATTTACATCCAAATTGCAAATGGTAGAATCCATAGACACAATACCTAATTCCATATCAAGAAGTATGAAATGCAGAAGAGTGAACTAGACGAGCATTACACAACAAATGCAACCAAAGCATTGGAAAACACAAGCCAACTAACTTCTAGATTCTCACAAAATCAACACCAACTAAAGATGTGCCACTAAATGTATATAATGAATTAGAAATATGACAAATTGTTGATACAAGTTAAACCTTGAGGCAACCACTTTAACTACAAGTACAAGAATTTCCAAGATGGGCAAAACCTACTACACAACTAACAATATGTGTATATCAACATGGGAATCCACTACAAATCAAGAGAACTTACCTCACAAATGATCAACCACCACATAAAAAGAGAAATAAAAAATGACAATTAGAATATCATCCCTAATAATAACAATAGCAACGTAGAGATAGCAAGTGTTATTCTGAAGGGAAACAAGGTCATGAAATACAACTTCCTATATTGATCTATACAGGAGAGTGAATGCAAAAATCTCTAAACACTTTAACAATTAAATACTCATAAGCTCATTCAATTAAATATAAACAAATGTTCAACACTTGAAATAAAACTCATAATAAAATATATACATGGTAAGACCCTTTTAGGAAAAAAACCACACTTCAAACACTCAACTCAGTTGTATTAATTATCAATAACAACAAATACAATATAGTCTTAAAGCTATGCTTTTAATAGTCTTCACACTATTATAGGATTTTGAAATAATTCTCACAACATAATGTTGTCTCTAAAAATATTTAACCTATCATACAAAATGAGCTAAGGTAATACATATCTATAGCTACTCTAACATGAAGAATAGATGCCAAACATGCCCAAAACCAACTCTCACACCTAGAAGTGAACAAGATTCCAATATGATAAGATGTCATAGTCAGGACTCAATGAAAATGACAATTTACCAAATCATCACTTGTTAAATCATACAAAATATCAACCTAACATGTCAACTCAACATGCCACATGCCAAACATGTGTGAGAAATCCTTATCATTTCTGGCTTTGAGTTGTGTATGATACTTTTCATCATCAACGTTTCGGATCATACTACATGATCCATTATCAAAATGAAATAATGTGTTAGAGATCATAAATGAGATAATAGCTACAAACTAGAGAGATTATATAGAGGCAAGGGGAGGAGTAACCTAAGGCTTGGAAGAAAAGGGAGAGGACAAAAATATAAAAATATTTTAAAATGTCAAGAAACAAGAGGCAAGAAATACTTAAGCAACAAAATAACAAAAGAGATATAAACACACATATAAATATATGAATGAACAATTTATAAGCATGATATAATAATAACTTGTGGCAATGAAACTACCAATAAGCAAATATATAAACCATATGTGTGTGTGTGTGTGTGTATGTGTGTAACACACACACATATATGAGCCCATAGAATAGTAGGGGGATAGAATAACAATTATAGTTGCATAGTTATCAACTAATGATGGTTTGTTTAAAGCTTTGACTTTAAAACTCCATTAGATCTTCCTTAGTTGGCTAGACGAAATCCTTTGATATCCATTATATCCTTTTACTCAATGGGGATGTTAGATAGTATACTTGGTGTTTTATTGATGCCTCAACTAATATTGGAAATGCTTATTGAAACTATAATTGAGCCTTCAACCCATGACCACTGATGCTGGTATGTGTGTGTGTATATGTGTGTGTGCGCGTGCATGTGTATGTGTACGCATATGTGTATGTGTGTGTCTATATATATATGCATGTCTGTGTGTGTGTGTGTGAGCGTGTATTTAATACACACACATATACATATACATGTGTGTGTGTGTATTACACACACATATATACACGTATGTATGTATATACATATACATATACATACACATATGAATATATATATATGCACATACACATATGAATATATATGCGCATGCACATGCACACATGCACACACACACACACACATCTTTGTGTGTGCGTGTGCGCATCATATACACACACACATGTATGTGTGTGTGTGTGTGTGTGTAAATACACACACACACATATATATATATCTATATGTATATACATACATACATCTATCTATATGTGTGTATATACATAAATGTACATATGTATATATATACATATTGTAGTCACATAAATCTGTCCATTTTAATTAAATGAATATTTCGTATTTATTTGATTAAAAAATCCACTAGCCATCAGTTAATTAAATTAATATTTAATTAATTCATCTCCAAACATTCTCCTATTAATTAAATAAATTATTCAATTTATTTTAAATTAATTCATTAAATCCAATTCCAATCAATTAAATAAATAAAATCAATTTATTTAATTAAAATCCCCCTTTTCCTCTTTTAAATAAATTAACATTTATTTAAATCATTTTAAAAACCTCCCCCACTTGCATTTTCCTACAAATGCAACTTGCACACATTTATTGAAATAAATGAATTTTTATTTTAATAAAATCCTATTTTCCCTCACCCACCAAATCCACTTGCAAAAATCTAATCCCCTTCTAGATTCTTCTAACCCCTTCCTAATTAGCCTAATCCATTCCCTAATTATTGTCACATTCCTAAGCAAAATGGAGTCACTTCTCAAAGCCTAAAAGTCTTTGATAACCATTAAAGGCTTTCAACCTTCAACCACTTAATTCCTCAAAGTCTTTGATAACCATTGAAGGCTTCCAACTTTCAACCACTTAATCCCCCAAAGTCTCCAATAACCATTAATGGTTAATTCAAACTCTCCCACATGGTTAAAACATTTGTTTTGACTCAACCTCTACCCAACCCAAGGGTCTCATCAAGCCTTTAATGCTTTGACCATGATTATCTCTTAATCATTTGCACAAAGGTTTATCTTTGGATTAACTCTTAATCCAATGGATAATCTTAATTTAGACTTGACCCTTAGCCTTTAGATAACCATGAAGTCTTCTCAGGCCTTTAATGCCTCCAACCTCTTCTCTCAACCCAATCCTGTGTTGACACCTGTCACCATTTTATTGGTGCAAATTGTGCACATGGATCCCCAACTTTCAAGCTTGACCCTTGATTAAACCTTTCAATCCTGGCCATTCATTGCTCCATTTTTCCTATAAATAGAGCCTATTCCTTCATAATCCAGATCCTGAAAACTTGTATGCATTTAGGCTATAGACATTTTTAGAGAGCATTTAGCATAAACAATCTAACATCTTATCATTTTGGTTAAAATATATCATTTTAGCATCAATAGATTAGTATGAGCTTTTCATTTCACATTTAGAGCTATACTACAATCTCAATTCTCCATAAGCATCCATAGTGCAAAAAGCTGCTGAGAGCTACACTATTTTGGAACTCGGAGAGGAGAGGAACAAGGGAGAAGGAGCTAAGGCCATGCTAAGAGACAGTTGGAGATGCCTCATAATCTTTGCTTTGTTTATTAGATATATTAGCATGCTTTTTAGTGTCTCTTTTGGTATGCCTTCATAGATTAGTTTTTGATTGATTAACACTAACGGTTTCGTGTCTTTGGTGTTGTTTATCATTTGCTAACCTTGTGCCATTTAGGAGGGCATCATTTGGTGAACCCGACGTGAATCGAACACGCAAAACAAATATATTTTTTTTTAAAAACTAACATATTTGCTTGTTGAAAGTGCCACACAGGTCGCGCTTCGGCGCTATTGAACACGTTCTAGCGCTACCGACAATTTTTATTTTAGCGCTATTGTTCTTACAATAGCGCTATTGTAAAAGTTTCGGCGCTTTTGAAATCACTCTAGCGCTTCTGATATTATTCTGGCACTATTGGAAACATTCTAGCGCTTCCGTCTTTCTGTTTCTTCTGTTCTTTCAACGCTATTGTTTAAATTAGCGCTTCTGTTAAGCATAGACTAGCACTACTGTATAAAATAGCGCTTCTGTCAAAACACAGACTAGCGCTATTGCGACAGAGTGTTGTCCAAATTGCCTTGTAACCGAAAAAATGGAATATCTTAGCCTTGTGGAAGCCCCCCCTTGGACATAAATTTTACTAACAAGTTGTTGTTTTTGCAGGTTAAAACTAACCCCTAAAAATCATAAAATTTTCATTTTGGTGCTTTTAAAACTTGAACAAAAAAACAAATTTCCATTGTTTTCTAGTTAGGATTCATCCTTATTTTGGTGCTTAAAATCAACACACAGTTTCTTTTCTTGCATCAAACTAAATAATTTACAAACCACACTTCAATTTTGGGCAAATAAAATACACAATCCACTTGTTTTGATTTTTGCAAGCAATTTTACTTCATGCAAACGTGTTTTTCATTAAGTTGACCAGGATTTCCAAATTCTAGATTACAAAACACATTGTTTTTTAAGTTAAAAAGAACACCATGACTGTTGGAGCAACATCTCCAAATAGTTAAATCACATTGCAATGATGGATTAAAAAGAACAAGTGAATTTGGTGTTTGGCACGCTTGTGCACAAAGGTCAGTCGAGTGGTTCTACCTCTAACACACACTATCCTCTCCCTTGGCTCTCGTGGTCCTAGGTGCAAGAGAAAAGTGTTAGTAACGCTCAAATTTTATCTTTTTAAGAGAGGCCTGCCAAGGGATCGATACTCTTGGGAATGACCTCGAGTGGTAAATCCTTCGAGCCGCTATAGAAATCAGGTGAGAGCGAAAGTTGTAGCCTTGGGTATAGCTATTCCTATAGTGTAACTGGCTGAAAGGACAAATGAGCCCCACCACCAGTTACAAGGCTCTTAAGTGAGTCACTGCAGAATGAACTTATGTCCAAAAACATCGAACATGACTAAACACCTTTAAGTAGTAGCCCACCTGTTTTATTGATTGAGGATATTTGAGATATAATTTAGTGCAAGAGCATAGATCGTTTTGCTCCCAAGATACTCACCATACATATTTCCTTGAGTAGAAACATAGCTTTTTGAAAAGTCACTTGTGGCTTGATAAAAGTGGTGACTCCCCCATCATAGGGATCATCTATTTGTTATGCTCGTGCAAGACTTAGTATATCACATCCTTATTTGCCACGATGAGATTCATAAGGTATGTAGTACCAAAGTCGAAGAAATATCAAGATGTGAGCTAAATTTATCACAACTGGCCATTTGACCTTAGGGATAAAAAGTGTTTGAAGTATGTTCGTTTTACAGACCTAGTGCAAATTGAGCCGACTTCAGGCTTTGGAAATACACCTTAAAATACATCTAAAGGAAGGGTCAAAAACAAGTCCAAGGATTGGGTTGATCTAGACCCATACTCATTTGTGCCTTTTCGGCAACATTCTTGTGTTCGTGTGCTTGCTTTGTTTTCTTGTCAAAGAAAAATAAAAATAAACCAATCCCAAAAACAAAGTATTCATCCAACATTTCTCAAAAACAAACAATACCAAAAAACCAGAGTGCAAACAATAAAGAATCACATTTTATGACCATTCTTAACATCTTGCGAAAGAAGAAGCGTCATCAGAATATCAACTTGAAAAGAAGACCATTAAGCTCAAAGGCTTTGATCAAAAGAAGAAAGTTCTTCTATATCAATAGACAAATCTTTGTCTCACATAGAGTCTTTCTGCATCGCATGCGTCTTTACCTTCAAGGCAAAACAAACGAATTTGATTCTGAATCATTAAACCATAGAGCTTTTATGCAATATAGGGCTCTGAGTTATCACAAAAATCAAGGAGGAAAGATTAATCCCAATTTCTTCCCAAACATTTGTATCACCTACAACACAACTCGAGAAATACCACCAACGCCTGAAAGGGAAGAGGTAGAATTTGTTCCATTTGTAACACAAAGTTTTTATTGAAAGTTGAAAACAAAACATCCATCATCTTACTCATACATCATCACTTCATCATCAATCCATCCCAAAACTCTCAAAACATTAAGAGGTTCTTGTCCCAAGATTCCTTTTTAGATATTGCTTGAATCAAACACATCACATCACTTTTTAGATTGTTTCTACATCTAGGATAAGCTCATCCTAAGAGACACATCTATGCAGGTTAAAACTAGTTCATGAGTGAATCCTCTCATTGCTAGGTAGTCAAAATTTGTAACACATCTCAGATTTCTCTACACCTTATCACATCCACACTCCTCAAACAAACAAGCAATTCAAAGAAGGAATTTCAGTTACATCTACCTTAAAGTGCTAAGAGATCCACATACAACACAAATCACCAATCATCAAATCAACAACTCATCATCATCTTTGATCAACTTCAACAAAAACTTGTAAACAAAATGGCTCAAACCCGATCACGGTCAAGGCAACGAGAAATAGAAATTGAGGAAGAAGAAGACAAAAATCTCAATGAATTTCAAGAAGCACTTGGAGGTAATATAAATGACGAAAACCCAAGTACTCCCACTCCTTCAACAATCGAAAGGGTTCAACATAACCCTCATTTTAACAGATTGTTTGATGAAATACTCAGGAGCAATGCAGATGCTCACTTCTTAAAACTCGCTCAAGAAGGACCCAAACTCCCCTCTGACTTTGATCTTGCCCAATTAAGACAAGCATTAGAAAGACAAAGTCACCATGAGGAGGAAAGAGGTAGAAATCACATCAGATATAACATTCCTCGAGGTAACCCACCACCTCCTCCTCCAAATGAAATGGAGATGTTGCGGCAACAAGTCGAGAATCTCGCCCAACAACTTCATAGTGGTGTTAAGACCAATCAATTCTCACTTAACGACATCTGTCCCTATCCGTTTGATAGAAATCTTTATATGCCACCCTTTCCACGAGGATTTGGAACACCCAAATTTGAAAAATATAGAGGGAAGGGGGATCCCCGTGATCATGTCCGAGAATTTCATTCCGCTTGTCTTGAAGTAGCATATGAAGACACATACCTAATGCGCCTTTTTCCCCAAAGCTTGGGAGGAACAACCACATCATGGTTTTCTCGACTACCAGGTGGCATTAGAACATTTGAGGAACTCATCCAGAAGTTCCTATCTCATTACTCTTATAATATTGAATGCGACATCACCATGGCTGATCTATGCAATACCAAACAAAAACTAGGTGAATTATTCTCAGTATTCCTGCAACGATGGCGCCAAATGTCTAGCAGACGTTCTCTTCAGTTACCTGAACGAGAACTAGTGGAAATTTTCATTTCCAACTTAAATGAAGAAATGGAATTTCACCTGGTTGTCAAAGATACAGACTCTTTTAACGATATGATCACCAAGGGTATAAAATGTGAAAGGGCACTCATCAAGAAAGGACTCATCAAAATCTTTAATGAACCAAAAGATGGTCCTCGCCCGCGCTTCAATAGTGATAAACCAAACTTCTGGAACAAGAATAAGAATATCGTCAACGATAGGGTTGTGGATGCTCGAACTATCCAAAATGCACAACCTGTGGTTCGGTTTGCAGGACAAAATCCTCCACCTCAGAATAACACAAATGTTCCTCCTAATCAAGGTCGCATCACGTCTCATGATGAACCAAGACCTTGTCCACAAAAACAAAAACGCACATACAATCCCTTAGGGGAACCCATTGAAACAGTGTTGTGACAACTCATTTCTCAAAATTTGATCACTCTACCTAAGCTATCAAACTATGAACTTCAGGTCAAACCAGCATGGTGGCAAGATACTGAACACTGTGAATTCCATCAAGGAAGAGGACACAAGACAAGTAATCGTCACCGATTGAAAGATCTCATTCAGGATCTTATTGATCAAGGATAAATTGAAATTGAAGGACATGACCCAAAAACAACAAATAATGATCATCTGATGTTCAAGAATCCACTTCCATCACAAGATCAAAGGGGTCCTTCCACTTCCCGGTGAGGCACTGATACCACTGATTATATGCAGGCTGCGTATAACTACACTGTAAATCACCTGTATGATGCTAGTGAACAAATTGCAACCATAACCTTCAAAAATCCCACCTCAAATTGCAATGTTGTTACACGTTGTGGCAAGGTCACCATCAAGGCAGCTCCACAGGGCACCACCTCTGTCCCAAAGCAGTACAATCTTGTGGAACAATTAGACAAAACCCCTGCACTTATATCCATTCTAGAACTATTGCGCCTATCGCCATCTCATAAAACTATCTTGGATCAAGAACTCCAAGAGGCGTTAGTCCCTGCAAACCTGAACATAGACCAATTTCAAGCCATGGTTGGAAATCTAAAGTCATCACCTTGTCTCACTTTTTTTGAAAGTGACAACTCTTCTTTCCAACAACCTCATAATGCTTCGCTACACATTGAAGGTTTTATCAACCAACACAGGATCAAGCGAGTCTTGATCGATAATGGAGCAGGCCTAAACATTTGCACACTACAGTTGGTCACAGCATTGGGATATGCAATAGAATCAGTGGATCCTCGCAAGAAGATCACCATCAAGGCCTATGATGATGCAGAGCGTTCATCCAAAGGAGCTGTGGTACTACCAATCCGAGTGGGCCCTATGGTAAAGCACATCATCTGTCAGGTTCTGGACCTTCCTCTGCCATATAATCTATTATTAGGGAGACCTTGGATATATGCCATGCAAGCTGTTCCATCTACCTACCATCAATGTATCAAGTTCCCACATAATGGTACAAAGATCACAATCCTGGGCGATGCAAATCCCTTTGCATTTTGCCATAATATCAGCCATCAACCAGAGATTACTGTTCCTGATAATAGGGAATCCATTTCCTCCACATCATATGTAAGTCCCGCCTCTCTTGCCAGTTCAAACACCCTTATACCCAAGCAAGAAAAGCTTAAGATGAAAGTAGTAGAGGAGGGTCCTGGAGAATATAACTTGAGTCAGCTCTTTTATGTGGGACAAATGCCCACTTCTCCTAGAACACATGGTAAACCACAGCAGTTACTCCAACAACCACTAATCACGCTTGCATGTGCCTTGATGCCTTTCATCCTTGGAAAGAGTCTAGAGGAAGAGACACAAGATGAGGACCTAGCGGAATGGATCTATAAAGATCCCATCACCACTGATAAACTGCGAGTTACACTTCCTACGGAACAGTATGGCAAAGGCCTCCTCATTATGCAAAGAATGGGATATGATGGTCAGAGTGCCTTGGGATATTGCAAACAAGGACGACATGAACCTCTGTTACCCAAATTCAAGCCCAAAGGTAATACCGGCCTAGGCTTTGAAAAAGAGATCCTTCCTAAACTCAGATTCAAAGGCAAACCCAGCAAACCATTTTGCCCACCTACTGCAAAGAGGACACCTTTCATAATCAAAGCACCATCAAGCACTATCCCCACTGCCCCATCGAGGCTCACAACTCCACCACCACCGTCATCAATATCATTCATCCCACCAAACGAACCAGTAATCCCATCAGCAACACCATTTGTAGCAACAACTGCATCAGAACCCGCAACAACATCTATGGCACCAGCCATTCCAACAGAAGCCACTAAATCAACACTGTCGATACTTCCAGTAACAAATCCTTTAATCCCCATCACAGTTCCTGCAGCACTGATCACTACAAAGATACATAAACCAATCACACCTGCCGTATTTAACTCCAAGGACATCCCAGTATGGTATAGCAATTGAATGTTGGAAAGTGATTCAGAAACTGACTCACATGAGTGGGAATTTGATTCTGTACAGCTTAACACTTCAGATGAGGAAGACACATCACCACCTCCATCATACAAAGACATCCCTGTTTATGGAGAAGCACAGATAAAGACCACTTGGGTACCTAAGCTGGAAATATCTTCCACAAACCCTACGTCTCATCCTACGCCTGATTCTAACAGGGAGAGTACCATCAACGACCTTCACCACACTGTCTTAACCCTCACTGATACATCTCCCGCACTTAACCTAATCGATGAAGTAGTGCCCATTATCCACCCTGAACTCATCGAATGGAACCAACCAAATCCCCCATGTCTTGACCTCTTCCAAAACGATGAGGCTATCATTGACTTTTTGGAATTAAGGGATAATCTACCAAGTGGGGATCACAAAGCTGGATTTGCCATTGAACTTAATATCGCAACATACTTCGGGGCGGATGCCAAACCCTTCAGCTGCAAAAACATAACAATAAAACATGGATCTTCCAGTGAAAACCACACTGTGGTGCTGTTTGATCCGACAAAGGGAAAAAGAAAGAGCGTATCCAACGGTGAAAACCTCTCTGAGGCGCCTGAGGATGAAGGGTTTGACATTCTCCCTGCTGGTACACAATAGGAACGATCAACGATTCTTATCGAGGAAACTAATGAATACAATGTGGGGACTCCTGAAAATCCTCATATTATACATCTGGCATCTCTTCTCACTCCAGAGGAACAGCCTAAATTTATAGAGTTCTTCCAGTAGCGTCAGATCAACTTTGCATGGTCATATGCAAACATGCCTGGGCTTGATCCGGATTTAGTTATGCATCACCTCACCGTAGCAGAAGGAGCCAAACCTGTCAAGCAGAAGCTTCGTAAAATGCATCCCCAGATTGCAGTGCTCATCAAAATAGAACTCAAGAAACTTCTGGATGTTGGTTTCATTAGACCAATTGATTATGCAGAATGGATCTCCAATATTGTGCCAGTTGGCAAACCAAAAGGGGGCATCCGCATTTGTACTGACTTTAGAGATCTGAATAAGGCATGTCCTAAGGATGATTTCCCCCTACCAAATATCAACATCATAGTGGATTTGACAGCAGGACATGCCATGCTTTCACTCATGGATGGCTTTTCAGGATACAATCAAATAAAGATCGCACCAGAGGACCAACATAAGACAGCCTTCACATGTCCATGGGGCACATACTGCTGGAATGTAATGCCTTTCGGTCTAAAGAATGCAGGAGCGACCTATCAAAGAGCAATGACCACCATCTTCCATGACATGATGCATACTATGATGGAAGATTATGTGGACGACTTACTAGCAAAATCACTCACTAGAGATGGGCATCTCCACATCTTAGATAAAATCTTTGATAGACTGGAACAATACCATGTTCGACTCAACCCAAAGAAATGTGTCTTTGGAGTGACCTTCGGGAAGCTTCTAGGATACATTGTCTCAAGCAAAGGCATTGAGGTCGATCGAGCAAAGGTTAAGGCAATAATGGACATGCCACCACCAAAGAATTTTAGTTAGCTAAGGACACTACAAGGACGGCTTCAATCCATCCGCAGATTCATTGCACAATTGGCTGATAAGTGTCACCCATTCACACACCTGCTACACAAGAACATCCGCTTTCAGTGGGATGACAAATGCCAACAAGCATTTCAGGTGCTTAAAGACTATCTCATGAATCCACCATTGCTGATGCCACCAGATCCAAGTAGACCGTTGTTACTTTATATCTCAGCAAGAAGTACAACATTGGGTGTACTACTGGCACAACATAATATAGAAGGCAAAGAGTGTGCTGCATACTACATCTCTCGCACACTGGTTGGCTATGAACTCAATTACACACCTATTGAGCGAGCTTGCCTAGCAGTAATCTTAGCAGCCACTAAATTGCGGCACTATCTGTTGACACACAAGGTACAACTCATCGCCAAGATTGATCCACTCAAGTACTTACTTAGCAAAGCACCATTGACAGGTCGCTTGGCCAAATGGGTTATGATTCTAAGTGAATTTGACATTGAGTATGTGGACCGTAAAGCGATCAAAGGGCAAGTCATTGCCGATCAGTTGGCTGATGCACCACTCATAGGCGATCATCTACTCATTTCCAATTTTCCAGATGAAGAGATATTCATGATCACAAGATATTCATGATCACAGAAGCACAACCATGGAAATTATATTTTGATGGTTCATACACTAGGCACGGCTCGGGGGCAGGCATTCTGTTTATCACACCTCAAGGTGATAACATCTCGAAGTCTTACAGGCTCACATTTCCATGCACCAACAACATAGCAGAGTATGAGGCCTTGATCACAGGACTCAGGTTAACCGTACAATGGAAATTACAAAAACTACAAGTATATGGCGATTCCCAACTAGTCATTCGACAAGCAACTGATGAATATCAGACCAAAGATGATAAACTCATGCCATATAAGCAAATGGTGGACATTCTAAAAACATCATTTACTACTATCACTTTTGAGCAGATACCAAGAGATCAGAATCGAGCTACTGACGCTATGGCTACCATCGCATCTCTACTAGATCTTCCACATAATTCAACATGCTACGAGTTCTTGGTAGAACAGCTTTGGATTCCCGCTTATGATATCCCTGAATCTGAAATGATATGTTGCCTTGTTGGTTCTGAATCCCCATGGTACGGTGAATTCTACACCTATCTCCGCAATCATACCCTTCCTCCCGACCAATCCAATAACCAACGAAAAACCTTCATTCGCCAAACTGCTCGATATACCATTATTGCTGAAATCCTATACCGACGTAGTCTTGATGGTACTCTCCTTCGATGTCTGGAACAGGATGAGATAACAAAGGTTTTGGAAGAGGTACATGAAGTAATTTTCGGGACTCACTCAAGTGGTCCATCACTAGCTAAGAAGATCATGCGAGCTGGATACTATTGGCCATCTATGGAAAAGGATTCCTACTACTTTGTCAGGAAGTGCAAGAAATGTCAAGTTCATGGTGACCTGATACATGCACCAGCCCAGGAACTGCAACCAATCACAACACCGTGGCCTTTTTGTCAATGGGGCCTTGACCTTGTGGGTAAGATTCGTCCATCTTCATCCAACGGCCATAAATTCATTATTACCGCTACCGAATATTTCACAAAGTGGATCGAAGTTGTTCCACTTACCCAAGTCACCGACAAGTAGATCGCCTCATTCATCCTTAATTACATCATCTGCCGGTATGGTGTACCCATGTCCATCATCACAGATAACGGTCTTCCTTTCAAAAATCAGGATGTCCATGAGCTTTGTGAGAAATTTCATATCCAACACCGCTTTTCCACTCCCTATTACCCACAAGGCAATGGTCAGGCCGAAGCATCCAATAAAAACATATTGAGGATCCTAAAGAAGACAGTCAATGATGTCGGCCGTGATTGGCATGTTCAACTAAATCCAACACTATGGGCATATCAAACTAGCATTCGAACTCCTACAGGTGCAACTCCTTATTCATTGGTCTATGGTGCTGAAGCTATCTTGCCTATTGAGGTCGAGATACCATCATTACGGGTTTCCTTGCACAATCTCATTGATGATGAAGCATACAGAGTCTCATGTCTTCAGGACTTAGAGTTACTTGATGAGAAGTGACAAGCTGCATACAATCACCTCAAAGCCTATCAGCAGCGCATGAGTAGAAGCTACAATCATCGAGTTAGATCTCGTACATTTGAGGTAGGTGATCTTGTTCTTAGAGAAAATCCTCGCAACCAACCAAACAAAGAACATCAAGGCAAGTTTGAATCAAATTGGCTTGGCCCATATGTTGTCACTGCTGTATTCGGGTCCGGGGCATATCAGTTGGCTACATCAGAAGGAGAACCGCTTGCAGATCCAATCAATAGCATGCACCTCAAACGGTTTTATACCTAAGCTGAACAGAATATCAGGCTCCGAAATATACTGGCAAAAATACCAAAAAACATTCAGAAAATGTTCTAAAGAAAATACAAAAACATTCAAAAAAGTAAAGAAAAATCATCCATCCAAACGGTGAACAACCACTCCGGTGACACCTTGGGTAAGTACGATGGTGAAAACTTGGCAAACAGGCGCCACTCGTAAGGGTTATCGCTCCATTGTCTTTTCAGACTTGTTGCGATCACATTTACTTCATACATACATCCATCCATCCAAAGCCATGGCTTGTTATTCATCTGTCATTAAGAAAGTACTCTATGTGTCTAGCATCCCATTTTTTCATAGTCAGGTCTAACAACTGGGGGCAATACCCTTAACCTATTGATGGAAGTGGATTCTACATTGTCTTATGCGTCATTACGTTCTTCATTCAAGCAATCATCAAAAATATCAAAAACATTCAAAAATGTCCCAGAAAATACCAAAAACATTAAAAAACAATACAAAATACCAAAAACATTCAAAAATGTTTCACAAAATCCAAAAAACATCGAAAAACCATCGAAAATCACCCAAAAACATGGCAACACCTTGTACATATTCATCCGATCAAATACCAAACAAACATTGACAAAATACTCACACAAATGAGCACTTATCACTCGACCAAACCAATCAACATCAGCAATCCAAACTGTCTTTCAAACAAGGATGCATCCTTCGTTACCAAACCAAAGACAAGATGACGTTTTCTTTGACAAGAAAATTCTGTTAGGCTATCAAATACTTGGTTGATTTGTGAGTATAATCGTTTGTTTATCTGTATCGGTATCTTTCAGCATTGTTTTGTATCGTTTGCGCATTATTTTCGATGAAGTACTGGGGCATGTACCAATGGTGTCTACGTGGGAAGTTCACCAAGCTACGTGATCATAAGCAAAAATGAAGTCATAGATCACTACGACTTGCTGACTACAACGTATACCTCAACCATATGGACATGAACCATTACCAAGGATCCATATTCTTTCATTCTTTATGTATATACTGTTTGTTTATAGGTACAATGCTCATTCTTTGCTTCCTCCTCATCCAATTTGGATAAAGGTTTTATTTTCTTAGTACGGTATGCACTTGTCTCAGGATCTGATCAGCCTAAGATCAAGGAGGACGATCCAAGTCATGCACGAAAGGAGATAATCCTTGTCTGTTCCGCAAGCAATACTCTGGTCGACTTGACCCTTATATCAAGTCGTTTGTATTAACTTGCTATATTAAAACCCATGAAAGAAATACTCAGGTCATCTTGAATCATTGTGTCAAGATGCTTGTATTCTCTTCCAACATTTTAAAGCTCAATGATGAAAATCGAGCACTATGGATCATCATTTCGCCTCATCTGTTTATATCTTGCATTCCGTTGCATATCACCCATCCATTCATTCATTCATATGTAGGATATACATGCAAAAATGACCAATAAAAGCTAGTTTTGGATACAATCACGACTGAGTACTCTGATACATCATCAATGCATCATGCAAAGTCTTACAAACCTTGCATTCCTCATGATCATATCATACTCACATTTAGTTGCATCTTGCATTAAAATATTTAGTTGCATCTTGCATTAAACATTTCATTATATCTTGCATTAAACATTCATGTCATTTTTTTAATGTTGCGTATAGTTCATTTTGGACATTAGTTTTCATCAATCATTTTGCATCCTTGCATTAATCATAAAATAGGTCGATTTATTCGTAGGATTAAATTGTCTTTGATTATATTTAGTCCTTTACTAGGCATTCATTTAGGGTCAAATATCCATCATCATTTCATTATCCCTTACCATTTATCATTGCATACATTCATAATTAAAACATTGCATTCATTCATCCAGTTATTAAAGTATTTTCTTATGCTCATTTTAGGATTCATTTCACATCGCATTCATTATCCTCTTTTTAATTGCATTAAGGTGCAGTTATTACAAATATTAGTTATAGTATCATCACACTCTCATATTTAAGCATATAGATTCATAAGTCCATTTGTTTACAAATCATTGGTTCATACCATTTCATATATCCATTTTATATATGCATTCATTTAAACACATTATCATATAAACATTTGTACTTAACATTTGGTTTATCCATATTGCATTCATTTAACAAAACATCTAGATGCATACTCATACATAACATCATTCACCATTGCCTTAACGTTATCTCATCATTACATCGCAATAGGAAACACCAAAATCCTGTTCATGCATCAAGCATAAGCATATATCATCATCATGGCATTACATACATAAAGCATTACATCAAAAATAAAAAACAAATCAATTATATATAAACCTGCATTTCATATGTCAGTATCCCACATCATAAATCATCATAAAAGCATGCATATAGGAAACATCTCATCAAAATGCATACATATACACACATCCATCTACACAATAAATCATCATCATGCATAAACATCCATACATAATCAAATGCATATCATCACAATATGGGATCTCCTCATATATATCATCTCATATATCAGAGTATAATGAAGTCTACAAAATCGGCTACCAAGAGCCATCCAAGATACAGTCCATGCATAAACAATGGTACAATATATATCTGCAAAAATGCTCTCTCAAATGCTGCTCTAGCCAGATGCTGTCCCACCACCTCTACCTGCTCCACCACTAGTACCTGCACCACCTGATCCATCTCTCAGTGGAGGCCTCATCGAACCCCCACTACCTCTTGCATCTCCTGATCTCTCCTGCCTCAAAGGACCCATCACTCCCCCACTGCTCTGCATCCTCTGTGATCGCTCTGATCTCGTTTGCTGCATCTCGGTATAACTGAGAGCTCGCTGACTGAGTGGTACAACCTGCTCATATAAACCTCGCCAGTACTCTATCTCAGCCTGTGCTCGCCCAAACTGCCTCATAACCTCCCCTGTAGGCCCCTGTGCTCCTACTCCAGCTCGGACTCTCTCTTGCAGCTTCGCCAATCTCTCCACCGCAATATCTCTCTCCCGCAGCACCACCGTCAGCTCTGACTCACGTGCAAATAGCTGCACATCCCTAGCTGCTACCTCCTCCTCTAATCTCTCTACCCGGGTCTGCAAATAAACTATCATATGATCTTGCAGATCTCCAGTAGCTCCCTCTCCCGTGTCCATCGCTGCCTCACCTGTATCACCCTCTCCAATAGGTCCCTCCCCTGCACCCCCCTCTCCAGCAATCCCCTCCCCTCTATCCATCGGGATCTCTCTCTCCATCCCCCTCCCACTCAACTGCACTCCTCCCTGCATCAAAGGTCCCTGTGATATTTGAAGAGGTAGTCAACCTCTCCCTCTCCGCTGCCTCGACATCCCCAACCCACCTCCTCCTCCGCCACCTCCATCTCCTCCTCCCCCTCCCACTCAACTGCACTCCTCCCTGCATCAAAGGTCCCTGTGATATCTGAAGAGGTAGTCCACATCTCCTCCTCCTCCTCCTCCTCCTCCTCCTCCTCCTCGACCTCCTGCTCTCCGTCCCCGTCCCCATCCCCTCTCATCCTCAAAAGTTGGGATTGGCTCTATCGGGTTTGATATCCGTCGAATCGAGTGTGCCGTTCGGTACAGTGTATACTCCACTATCACCCCTGCATCAACGACCCTCGATCGTAGGTCCCATGGCCTTGTTTGCAGTGTCTGAAACTCTGCCAGTGCCTAATCATACGGTAGCATTGGACCCCATGCATACCGCTCCCGAATCACTCGTGCATACTCTCCAGATCCACTAGGTAGTCCCTGCTGCCGTCCGAACTGCCTCATCACTCATCCCGGTACCTGTCTCTCCACATGATATGAGGTCCTCCAAATGAGGAATCGGGTCATGAACACATACGGTAGTGCCTCTACATCATCATCCCATGGCTCACACTCCAAGTATGGCCGCCATATCACTGCATCTAAGTCATCTAATGCCCGCCGCCACCACTCTAACTTCCCCAAGTGGGGCTGACTCATCATGCCACTGTACATAAACATGTATGGCTGGTCCACGGCTCAGAATCTAAGGCTCACTGGTCGAGTCATTGGTAGGTGCTCCCATGCCCAAACATGTAGCAGCGTCATGCCCACTGCTAGAGAACCCCTCCCTCGGTACACTACCTCATGGAGCTCCCGATACATGTGCGCCAGCACGCACGACCCCCATGCAAATTGGGTCCCTTCGGTCATCATCATCTCTATCACCTGTCCCCATCTCACTACCAATCCATGTGACCACCTGTTTGGACACAACAGTCCTCCCACAATCCTTGACAACACTGCTGGAAGGGGCTCATATAGTGCCGCTATATCCTCCCATGCGATCGAGCCATCGTCAATATATACATCATCATCAAAAATCCTTTGACATGAAACCATCCCCCAAGATCTGTCATATGTGACCAGCTCCCCTCGAATCGGAATCCGAAGGATGCGCCACATGTCCTCTAAGGTCACAGTCATCTCTCCCTGTGCCAAATGAAAGGTGCACGTCTCACTGTGCCACCGCTCTGCCAATGTTGTAATCAAACCGTGATTCATACAAATCACGGGCATGTGCATCACCTCGTACAAACTAGTCGCCGCAATGCAGTCTATCTCAGTCTGAGTCAATCGATCCCGCAACCCCTATGTCGCAGGATGCCGCTCGCGTAACTGCAACACGCGAAGATCCTCCTGCACATAGACATTCATCAAATCACCATCAGTTGTTTTGTTTTCAAACTTTCTTAAGTTTAAACCTAGACTATCATCAGATACTTTGATCAAGTATCTTCGGGTCTCAACAGGTAAGCGATCATGGCCACCTAGACTTCAACAGGCATTTATCCTAACAAATGACCTACGTCTCATCGGGCTGCTATGGTTCAAAACAACTCCCACTTCACCTCGCCATCCATCAATCATTGACATCAGAAGATTTATTTTGTCCAACACTGGGGCATCTCTTTATCCTAAGGCAAAAGCGCTATTTTACCCACAATAGCGCTAGTTTTACACAATAGCGCTACTACACTATCAAAAGCGCTCAAAAAGCTATACAAACGCGCTACAACTGTAAACGTGCTCAAACCGCTATACAATAGCACTCTTTAAAAACAATAGCACTCAATTCACCCTACCATAGCGCTACTTAGTCAATAGCGCTAATACTTGCACATAGTAGCGCTAATTCATTGCAAAAGTGCTCAAACAAGAGCACAATAGTGCTAGTTTATGGAGCAAAAGCGCCAAAACCAGAGTTCCAGCGCTCTTGCTCCGACTTGACTTGGACTCAGCTAAAAACCTATCAAAAAAACATGAAAATTAAGTTTTCGAATTTGCGTACCGGTGGTCCGTAGTCCTCTGGCCGCTGGAACCGTCGGATTCGCTCGAATCTGTGCTCGATGATCAGAATCAGCATTGTAGCTACTCCTTGCTCCTCCAAATGTCACTGTTAGAGCTCTCGTTTTCAACTGGTCGCGGTCACAAATGATCCTATTTTCACCCCTTTCACCTCATTTATACCCCTAGCCTTCACCGTAACTTCGCCCCGCTCATCGCCGTGGTCCCCGTGAACTTCTCGAGCCCCCCATTTCTCCATGTTTCACCCGATTTCTTCTATTTTTCACCAGTATACCTAACTTCTTCTCTTCTACCACCCTGCCCATTTTCACTCTTTTTCGAGAAATCGCCCGATTTTTCGAAATTTTTCGGCCCATCTCTCGAGGGGGCATACCACCCATTAAATTTACATTTTATGGGGCATTTCTTCACACCAGTTTTTCTTTCTTTGAAACGATTCGATAAACCGCACCGTCTCAAAGAGGGGCAAATGTAGTCACATAAATCTGTCCATTTTAATTAAATGAATATTTCGTAATTATTTGATTAAAAAATCCACTAGCCATCAGTTAATTAAATTAATATTTAATTAATTCATCTCCAAACATTCTCCTATTAATTAAATAAATTATTCAATTTATTTTAAATTAATTCATTAAATCCAATTCCAATCAATTAAATAAATAAAATTAATTTATTTAATTAAAATCCCCCTTTTCCTCTTTTAAATAAATTAACATTTATTTAAATCATTTTAAAAACCTCCCCCACTTGCATTTTCCTACAAATGCAACTTGCACACATTTATTGAAATAAATGAATTTTTATTTTAATAAAATCCTATTTTCCTTCACCCACCAAATCCACTTGCAAAAATCTAATCCCTTTCTAGATTCTTTTAACCCCTTCCTAATTAGCCTAATCCATTCCCTAATTATTGTCACATTCCTAAGCAAAATGGAGTCACTTCTCAAAGCCTAAAAGTCTTTGATAACCATTAAAGGCTTTCAACTTTCAACCACTTAATTCCTCAAAGTCTTTGATAACCATTGAAGGCTTCCAACTTTCAACCACTTAATCCCCCAAAGTCTCCAATAACCATTAATGGTTAATTCAAACTCTCCCACATGGTTAAAACATTTGTTTTGACTCAACCTCTACCCAACCCAAGGGTCTCATCAAGCCTTTAATGTTTTGACCATGATTATCTCTTAATCATTTGCACAAAGGTTTATCCTTGGATTAACTCTTAATCCAGTGGATAATCTTAATTTAGACTTGACCCTTAGCCTTTAGATAACCATGAAGTCTTCTCAGGCCTTTAATGCCTCTAACCTCTTCTCTCAACCCAATCCTGTGTTGACACTTGTCACCATTTTATTGGTGCAAATTGTGCACATGGATCCCCAACTTTCAAGCTTGACCCTTGATTAAACCTTTCAATCCTAGCCATTCATTGCTCCATTTTTTCTAAAAATAGAGCCTATTCCTTCATAATCCAGATCCTGAAAACTTGTATGCATTTAGGCTATAGACATTTTTAGAGAGCATTTAGCATAAACAATCTAACATCTTATCATATTGGTTAAAATATATCATTTTAGCATCAATAGATTAGTATGAGCTTTTCATTTCACATTTAGAGCTATACTACAATCTCAATCCTCCATAAGCATCCATAGTGCAAAAAGCTGCTGAGAGCTACACTATTTTGGAACTTGGAGAGGAGAGGAACAAGGGAGAAGGAGCTAAGGCCATGCTAAGAGGCAGTTGGAGATGCCTCGTAATCTTTGCTTTGTTTATTAGATATATTAGTATGTTTTTTAGTGTCTCTTTTGGTATGCCTTCATAGATTAGTTTTTGATTGATTAACACTAATGATTTCGTGTCTTTGGTGTTGTTTATCATTTGCTAACCTTGTGCCATTTAGGAGGGCATCTCATATATACATATGTGTATATATACACATACATACATATGTGTATATATACACATATATACATGTGTATATATACATATACACATATGTGTATATGTGTATATGTGTAGATACATATATGTATATATACATACAAACACACATGTGTGTGTGTCTGTGTGTGTGTGTGTGTACATATATCTATATGTATATATGTATATGTATATATATGTATATACGCACACATGTATATGTATATATATACACATACATGTGTGTGTGGACCCCCCCACACACACACATATACATCTTATGTATATGTATGTATGTGTAAAATAACTTATTTATTTATTTTCTTTTTTATTTGCTTATTAATATAATGTACTGGTTATTGTCATTCTAATTTTTTTCTTCATTATTATGCTTTTCATTTATTTGTTCCATTTTGTATATTAGTTTTTTTTTGTTTTTTGTTTCCATTGTGTTAATTGTTATTATTAGATTTTATTAATACTTTTACTTATATACATATACGTATATGTACACATGTACATACATGTGTGTGTGTGTGTGTACATATACATATATACATGTGTGTGTGTGTGTGTGGAGATGCATACATACATATACTAATATATACATATACATACACATAATACATACATACATATATATACATATACATACATATATACATATGCATATACATATACATACATACATACATATTACACCCACATATATACACATACATATTGTAGACATCCAAAATTGTCATGACTAATTAAATAAATATTTTATTTATTTAATTATCTAAGCCTAATTCTTCTATTAATTAAATAAATTTTTATTTATTTAATTAATTCATTTATCCTCTTCTAGCCTTATTTCTTATTTAAATAAATACATTTATTTATTTAATTTATCCCTTTCCTAAATTAAATAAATATTTTAATTTATTTAATTGTCCTATTTCTTCTATTAATTAAATAAATCTTTATTTATTTAATTAATTCATTATCTTTTTCTACACATGACACATGTCATTCATCTCTTAATTCCTACACTACCTACCTCTTTCATTATTTTGGTATTTCTTTTACCTATCCTCTAATCTTAGCCGACCTCTCTTTTTACACCTCTCAATCTTAACCCTCCATTTCATATTGTGTCTTCTATTTAAGGAGATGCTTTCTTTATTGTCAAACCCTAATCACTCAGGCTAATCAACAATTTTGGAGGACTTGCTACACCACGATCCTACTTGCAACCACATTCCGTTCTTTGTTGAGCTCTTGTGCATACAAAAATCTGAGAGCAAATATACATCAAGCAAGATCAATGGAGATAGGAAGAATGGAGATCAAAACCCTATTAGACATGTGATGGTATAATCTTTGTGATTTTGAATTATTTGCATTGTTTTAGGTAATCTTCATATGTTATGGTGGATCTTTGTTGATTGTTAGGCTAGGGTTTAGTGGTTGGATTCATTTAGCCTTTCAATATTGCTGTTATTGTTATCCATTTTCACCATATACACATATATGTGCGCACACACACACACATAAAAATATATATATTGTATGTGTGTGTGGATATATGTATATGTATACACACACACACACATATATATATACATATATACACACATATATACATATATATGTATATATATACATATATATGTATATATATATATGTATGTATATATGTGTATATATATGTGTATGTATATATGATATATTGTATGTGTGTGTGGATATATGTATATGTATACACACACACACACATATATATATACATATATACACACATATATACATATATATGTATATATATACATATATATGTATATATATACATATATATGTATATATATACATATATATGTATATATATACATATATATGTATATATATACATATATATGTATATATATACATATATATGTATATATATACATATATATGTATATATATACATATATATGTATATATATATATATATGTATGTATATATGTGTATATATATGTGTATATATATATACATATATACATACACATATATGTATGTATACATACACATATATATATATGTATGTATATATATATATATATATATGCATGTATACATATATATGTATATATATACATGTATATGTATACATACATATATATGTGTATGTATATATACATATATATGTATGTATACATATACATGTGTATGTATATATACATATATATACATATATGTATACATACATACATACATACATATGTGTATGTATATATACATACGTATATATACATGTATATGTATACATATACATATATACATACATACACATATATGTATGTATGTATGTATACATACATATACATACATATATAATATATATGTATATGTGTGTGTGAACATATACATATACATGTATATGTATATGTATACATACATGTATATACATGTATATATATACATGTATATACATATGTGTGTATATGTATAGAGAGAGAGAGATACATCTCTCTCTCTACACACACACACGTGTGTGTGTGTGTGTGTACATGATGGGGAGATTTAACCATCAATTAAATTTCTTGACGGTTTGTTTCTATCCCTTCTTGGGTTCCAAGTCTACTCTTCTAGACTTCTAGGTGCTTCCCTACCATTTGTTTGCTTAACACCAACCTTAAGCTCACAAAGTAAGCTCGCTTACTATATCCTTGTAGAGGTGAAGGACACTCTCATTCTTGACTCTTTGCAAAACCACCCATCTTGTTTGGTTTAGCAAAATTTCCTCTTGATTACTCAATGTTTCAATCTCAAGCTTGTAGCCTTATGAATCTTCTTCCAGTTCTCAGCAATTTCCTTCCCTTGCAAGTTATCTCAATCAATTACTGAAACCTAGTCGGACTACCATCAAGCTCGCCTAAGTTCAGTATGCAAAAATGGTGATTGTCATTTCATGGCTTCCTCCTACTACTACTCTATTTCTACTATACATTTTTGGCTTTTCCTGAATAACTCCAATAGCTATGTGGATCCCACGGTGGATGTTCAAGACAGAGCCATATTTACACAGTGAGATCAAAACAGAAATGAACAACAAAAAGGAACTTCAATTACGGAACTGTAATGAAAAACTTAATCAAAATAAATAGTACAATGATAGAAAACCAGAAAACAAACTGTACATATTTCTTTTAGTGCTTCAACCTTTCAACAACCAACATCCAACCCTTTACAAATGCCCATTGGGTCTTTTAAACATTCCATCCATTGTGAAACACAAACGGTTTCATACTGAAAAATAGTTACAAAATGGTCCATCGACGTAGCCACAGAACCTGGCTTCCAACTACCAATGTCGACTTTCTGCGCTTTGCACTTCCTATCGGGTCACCGGGAAGTCTTCACAACTTTACTTCCGATGACTGATGACAATATTCACCTTTCACACTTTCTCCATCAGGCATCAGAATAACAAGAAATCCCTTCGTCTGATATCTGATGCCTTTCTCCGCTTGCTAGGTGTTTCCATCGATCTTCGGGAAGATAACCGAAAAGCTGAGCCAATCGTCCGATTTGCTAGATCCCTCTTTTATGCTTCGCCATGTGGCATTCACTGATTGGTTTCGAGGGCTCTAACCCGACATCTCAAGACAACCTCTCTAACCGCCTGGAATGCTCTTCTTTTTCGTTGGGTCCCACCATGGTCGCCAAGTCGCGGTAGATAATCTTTGATCATTTTCCCGTCGCGGTCTAGCGACACTCGTCCGATCCTTTTGGAAGCCGCAGGACATGCTCACTTGTTATTGGCTAGCACTTTCCTATCGGGTCCGCGGGATAACAAGAAACCATTCTCCCCAATACCCGATAACTCCAATCGGAACATCGGTGTAGCGTGAAACATCTCCTGTTGATACCAGATGGTTCATCGGGTCATCGATGTAGCAAGAAAAAGCTTTTGTCGATACCTGATGACTCCACTCCAAGCCAATGCTAACTCATCGGATCATCAGGGTAACTTGAACTGACTCCTTCCGATATCCGACAACTCACCAGTAAACAACCCATCGGAATAGGTTACCTCGATGCACTTATGAGATGCCATTTCAAACTGAGAAAACACACATTTGAACCTAATCACACCAAAATTATTGAAAACTTTGAAAATGCAACCAAAATTGGGTGCTCCTGCACCAATACATATGTATATACATATACATATACATATAAATGCATACACACACACACACATGTATGCATATGTATATGTATGTATATATATATTATATATATATACATACATATACATATATGTGTGTGTGTACATCATATATATGTACACATACATATATACGTATATGTATACATGTATACACATATGTATACATGTGTGTGTGTAAAATAGCTTATTCATTTATTTTCTTTTTTACTTGCTTATTAATATAATGTATTGGCTATTGTCATTCTAACTTATTTCTTCACTGATTTGTTTTTCATTTATTTGTTTCATTTTGTATATTAGTTTTTTTTGTTTTTTTTTTCACTACGTTAATTGTTATTATTAGATTTTATTAATAAACTTGTACTTATATACATATACATATACATCTACACACACAGAGAGGTACATATATGTATATATATGTACATATGTACACACACACACGTGTGTGCACATAGATACATGCATACATACATACACACATGCATACATACAAACAAACATACATACATACATATATAGTAAACTCGAGGAGACTTACAAAATGTAGATTTTCACCACAGTGTGTGAGACAATACCTCTCAGAAGGAAAGATCCAATCTCTCCTATTTATAAGGGAAGGTTCCCCCTTTCTATTGCAATCTATATTTATTTGTAATCTAATTGCTAACTTTACACTAATTTCAGGATGATACAATAACTTAGTTTGTTTGTTTTTCCCTTTTTTTTCTTTTTTTTTTTTCAAAATAAGTATGTTCATTTCTCTATTTAGAACACAACAACAAAACATTTCTAACTTGTAGTAATCTTAAAAATCTATCATAATTGGAAGCAAAGTTTCCACGAAAGCACAAAGTCTTCCATTGCTTCCTTTTCTGAAAATGACTTAAGGGATAGGTCTTTTGTATATAAAGAGCTCGAAGTCTCCTTCAAATACACAAGTCCTATCAACCATTGTAACTCAAATAATGACTATTGTCAATGTTGAAATAAGAATCACAATATATTGCAAGCACAAAGTCTTCCAAATATATCACAAAACCTTCTACTCTAACAAGATAACCCAACAAAGCAAAAATTCTTCACCCTATTATCCACTTAAAATAATTTTTTCAACAAGATATCATAACACAAGTCTAAAATATTTTACTTGATCTCTTTCAACTCAAATACTTTTCATGAAGAAAGATATAATCTCAGAGAAAGAAGAAAATGATGACATAAGAAGATTCCCTCACACAATAAAACACTCCCAAGATAAAGATTGGATGCAACTTATTTTCTTCTTTGATTAAACTTCTTGAATAGATTACAAGCTCAAAGTATTAGATAGCTTTTCAATTATGCAAAGTTTCAACATATTATCCAAACGACCATTATTACAAAAAAAACCTCATATATATAGAAGAGTGATGGTGCGCAAAAATAGGAAGAAGTAACAACTAATTGTGACTAAGTCAAAAGTAGAAACCTATTTGACTTAGGACACGTGCAATCATATATGTGTACTAATGCATACATAGAATGACACTTGAGGTATGGATAGCTTATTACAAAATGACACTAAGAATACATAAAAATGACTAAGTGTTCAGAGACACATCTTTACTATGAATATATGTGTACTAATGCATTCATAAGACACTTGAGGTGTCGATAGCTTATTACAAAATGACACTAAGAATACATAAAAATGACTAAGTGTTCAGAGATGCATCTTTACTATGATTGTCCTTCTTCAGAAAATCTTCATATTGTTGCTAGGTAGCTTGTAATTTAGAATCATCTAGTGTTTGCAATGTTTGACACCACTGAGGATGGTGGGAAGACCGGATAGGAGTCTTGCTTCTTAAACTTCATCTTTTTCTAACTCAAAGAAAGGGAAGTCATCTGATAGAAATTGTGACCACAATATATTTGAGAAAACCCTCCTAAGTTAGCCAAAACATCTTTATGAGCAAAACATCTTCATCGGAACAAGAAGGCTAAAAAGGCCTAATATTCAAAGGTCCTCCAAGTGTAATTTTTTTTTCTCCATACTTAGAAAAATTCTAAGTAAAAATTGTATCTTACATATTTACAGAGAGAAAAAATTCCAAGTGTAAGTGTCAATTAGGTCCGTAGAACCAATTTGCACCTAGGGTAATGCATAGGAATAGGAGTTGCAAATCAAGTCTGCATACCTGATTTGCACCTAGGGTAATGCATAGGAACAGGAGTTGCAAATCAAGTCTACAGACCTAATTTACACCTAAAAGGGGTAAATCAACGTTGTGTAAGTCAGGTTCATAAACCTGACATACACTTGAGCATGAAAAATAGTGATATAGTGTAGATTGGGTCTATAGACCTGAACTACAATTGATAAAAGTGGGTATAACAATGTAGATCAAGCTCATAGGTCCGAACTAAACTTTAACAAAGTGTATTGACATGGGTGTAGGTCAGGTCTACGAACCCAATCTACACCAAAATAGATAAGACCATGTAGTAGGTTTGGTATGTAGGCCTGACCAACATCGAAAAAAATGCAATAAATAATGACAAAATCATTTGGTGTTGTTCGGGTTTATAGGCCCAAACTACACCAAACATTAGGTGTGGTTTGGGTCTGTGGACCCGAACAACACATAAGGTGTGAATGCAAGGTAGTGTATGGGTGACGTTTGGGTTCGATGGCCCAAACAACACCAATAACATGGTGTAGTTTGGGTCTACTAACTCGAGTGACACTGAAAGGTGTAAGGCAACAATAATCAATGGTCATGGGTAATTAATAGGTACATTTTGTGTTTATGAACCCATAGTGCATTTATGTGCATGGCAATGAAGTTCTAGGAGGAGGTGCAATTTAGGTTTGTAAACCCAATTTACATTGGGAAGACTAAATGGTGTAATTCGGGTTAGTAAACCTAAATTGCACCTGAACACTTAAAATTTACAAAACACACAAAATACCAAGAAACTTCAAATGAAGATTCCAAGACAAAAAATCATGCATGGTAAGTGACACAAATTACTTCAAAAAGTGTGCATAGAGAATGTATAAGCCACAAATTGTACAAAATTTGTAGTGGTTATCCAACAATTTGTGCAAGCCAAAATTGAGGATAACAACTGGCTTTGATTGGAGAACTTCCTTTGATCATTGAAATGATTGAAGGGGGTAGAATCCAGAACTCTAATTTCCTTTATCCATCCATTGGGCTACAAAGTCGAGCAACAAAAGATACTGAAAATAAAAGAGGATGATGCAATTGACTAAAACAAAAGACGACTCAACTTTGTGCAACTACACTTATTAGAAAGGGAGACTAACCAACAATGGAAACTTCTTCAAATTGAAACCATTAACCAATACACCAAAGTAGCTACCTTTTTCAACAAGGTGCCATGTTTGTCATGATCATAGACTGCCAGGTGTAGATGAAGCACGAATAATAGTACAATGAGATGATGCACTACTTCTTGGAAGAAATGAACAAATGCACTTGTCACCTCAAATGGGTTATATGTCTTGTTGCTCCAAAGTGAATCAATGAACCGGGACTGTTCATGCTCAAATACCAGTGCATCTTTATCCTCACTCTCAACTATATCTTCATGATCTTGAGAAAAAATGTGGCCTTTGATGTCTTGTTGATTTCCAATCAAACTAGATGTCTTATAGGACATCCCCTTGATGGGAAAAAATCAAAACTCTTCTTTCCTATTGTGCCTTTATCAATTGATTTCTCAAACACAACCTCATGTTGAGTGGAATGAGTTTCTTCTTGCAATCCAAGTGAAAATATGGCTGCACTACTTGCTTCGTCATGCTAATCACCAACTTCGTATTTGGGAGAATTGCCATAAAGACTTAAGCAAAACTCCTCTATTATGTTTGTGAAAATATCATCACGTTCTCTGGTAGTTCTCTCACACATAATATTTTCAAGTCCATGACCTTGCAATATAGATGAATTCTTCTAATTTTTTTCGACCTGAATGGTACCTTCATGTGTATCCATCTTTTTGCATCTCATGATATGACGGTCCTCATTTATCAACACCTTTAAAAAGTGGCCTCCAACCTCTTGTTGTTTATTCCCCAAGGTATCTTTCTCAACAACTCCTTGATAACACATTGACCAAATATGAGAGTCGCCATCTATGTTTGCTTCCTCCTCTTGCAAGAGATTAGCAAGATCACTTTGTTCAAATTCAGAGTTCCCCACTGTTGTATTTGTTGGGGATTCTTCAAGTGTAGGCCTTTTTGGTGGTGAATGAAGTTTGTTTAGATTCCTTGTAACATAATCAAAGATAATATTTGGATATGGCCTCCTTGGATTGTCTTTGTAAGGGGAAGGGAATACACCTCAAGCTATTTTCTTTTTGAGGGCAAGTAGCTCATTAGCCAACCTCTGCACCATGGGATATGTTCTCTTGGTGGACAATGATTCTAAAGGATAATTTTCTCTTTACTCATTTGGCTATATCTTTATCTTGCCTTCAAGGATAAGATCATTTTTAATGTTAATTGCTAAGGTTTGTGCAACTGCAAGGTCTCTTAGAACTATCGTTCTCAATAAGAAACTCACCTTAGGCAACTGAGTGTTGATGAAGAAGCACTTCAAATTTTCAGCAGTGGATTGAGCCACCATTGGAATTTTGTTAGATAACTTATTGAATTTAGCCACAAACTCCAGCATGGGTTCCTGTGGGTCTTTTTTCATTTGAGTCAGCTGTGCTAACAATGCATGAGCATTTATGTAGTCTTGAACCTCTCTTCAAGCTTTGTTCTAAGTGTTTGCCAATTGGTGATGGTTTAAGGTGCAAGATGGTAGAACCACTCAATTGCATCACCTTGGAGTGTTTCAATAAATACTCTTACTAAAACATCTTCATGTTCAACCCTGATAACATTACATGCAATGTAAAAAGCAACAAGATGTTCATCTGGATGTTGTTTTACATCCCCATAGAACTTGGGAATATTCTTTTGCAAGCCATCAAGAAGAGTGCATGTAGAGGTGGAGTCAGATATATGGATCAAAAGCACTCCCCCAAGGACCTTGGGCAACCATTTTACATGTCCTTGGTGAAAGCTTCACAAATTACCAGAAAATAAATTAAAATGAATAGTATACTAGTATACTTCAACCAAAAGCATGAGGCCTTTGAATGCGTACATCGTATCCCCAACAGTCACCAAAAACTGTTTGGGTGAAAATTTTGTAAACTCGGTGAGATTTACAAAATCTAGATTTTCACCACAGTGTGTGAGAGTATACCTTGTTGGCAAGAGACACTGCATAGTGTAGATAAGTGTATGGGAGTTTTCATTGATGGCAACCCAACTCAAATATTTCATTCGATTTGTATAGATTCATTCTACCAAAAATATGAAATCCAATTTTGCTTAAGTCTGGAAGGTGGAACATAGTATTCTATAGTATGCAAGTATTTTGAGTTTAACTTCACTTTGGTAGCATATTTTGCTTTGATGTGATTCAGGTAGTTGTTTGGATGTCTAGAGTAGCTTATTCCAAAATCTTAGCCTCCACTATTGTCCTTCATGCAAGATTGAAGATCCGGTATTTGACATTTCAAGAAGAACAATGCTATTTGGCTGATTAGTGATGTAACGTGTTATGCAGAATTATTGGAATGATTTTATGTTTGAGGTTACTTGGCCGACATGTGGGTAGCATGTAGTCAAATTTTTTTGGTTTGCATGTGCATTGGGGAACAGATTCAACCGATTCATATTACACTTTTCATATTTTGCAAGTGTTTTTAAAGTTGACTTGTTGGTGAGCTAAATTTAGGTTGCACATATATATATAAGAGATTGGAAAGTTCATTTTATATATTACAAAGTATGCAAGTGTTGTGTATGTGTGATTATGCCATTGAATGATTTTGCTCCAGATTGAAACATATCAACAGAACAAAGCAGTGAGACAATTGTACTTTGTTCTTAAACCAAAACTATCTTAGGCATTTGTAGATGTTAATTCATAGAACTCAATATTGTCATTATCCTTTTGTAATTCCTTTGTAAAGCAGTGAGCCTTTCGAGGTTGTATCTCTTATTGTATTTGAGCAGTGAGCTCTAGGTAGTGTGCCTGGATGCATGTGCATTCACATGTAAAATTTTCACATACTTCTAATAGAGTACCATCTTACGGTGGGTAGGATTCCTACCATGGTTTTTCCCTTGACCGATTTTTCCATTTATAAAATCTTTGTGTTATGGTGGTAGTTTGTGTGTGTTTTGCTTATGCATATCTTTCTTGTTCAATTACATTAAGTGGATTAAAGGATAGTTTAATAAGATTAAAAATTGTAGAACAGTAATTCAATCCCCCCCTCTCAGTGTTCCTTGATTCCAACAATTGGTATCAGAGAAAAGTTCCTCGGAGGAATCTTAATAGATTGAGGAAAATCTGGGAAGGCAAATCCATGAATTTCGATAGTAATAGACAACAACTAGTTGTTGCTCTTGAAGATCTTGATCATTCACAAGCTGAGATCCGATAAGTAAAAGCAAATCTCAAAGATGTTGAAGAATACATTGGAACATTGAAATATCAGTTGAACAAGTCAAGGGATAAGAGGAAGGAATTTGTTAACAAGCTAAAGGAGAAAGAAAATCAAACCATTGATGAAGAAGTCCTGAAAGAAAAGATAGAAGAATGTGAGAAACTTGCTAGAGATAACATAGTTTAGAAGAATGAGATGTAAGCCATTGTGATGAGATTGACAAAGGAGATTGAAGAACGAAAGAAGAATGAGGAAAAGCTCGCATAGTCCTTGAAAGACAAATCCAAAGAATTTTGTAGAGTTGAGAATGAGAATAGACAATTGATAAGTGATCTACAAGATGCTAGAGATCATGAGGAAGATCTTGGAATGAAGATCCTAGTTCTTAAGGTTGATCTTAAAGCTATAAATAAATACAAAGGGAAGTTTCGAGTCAGATCAACCAAGCTTGATGAGATGCTTGCCAGTCAAAAGAAGATTAATGATACTCAAGGTCTCAGATATGAGAAAGGTGAAAGCTCCAAATCAACACAATAGAAGAACAACTCAAGAAAGCCTTTGGTAAGGCAACCTAATGGTAAAAAATTCAATGGTAACTATTTTGTTTGCAATAAAGTTGGTCATATGGCTAGTCAATGCAGAAATAGGATGAACAATAATAGTCCATCTTTTACCAGATAATGTTTCAAATGCAATAAGTATGGTCATAAGGCAAATGCATACAGAAGTGCAATGAACAACTTTTGGTATAGAAGAAATGTCAGATGTTATGCATGCGGTAAGTTTAGACAAATTGCTAATCAATGCAGATCAAGGACAAATCAAGGAAATTTCAGACCTAATAAAAGGAAAAATGTTGTGTGCTATGCTTGCAATAAATCCAGTCACATTGCTGAGTATTGTAGAAGCAAAAATGTGAATATGAGAGGTCTTGATACAACCATAACTGACAAAACCCTCAAAAGAGAATTAACCCGCTTATGCAGCAAGAGTACCACAATGAAATCAATAAGAAAGCATAGCAAGATTACGTAAACATATCATATTATTACCTTAGAACTTCCAGCAACCAACTGGTTATTGTTATAAAATCATCATAGAACATCCGGTAGTTAACCGGTTACATGCAAGTTACAAGCCAGATACAATTCAACCGGGACTCTCAGAATCAACTAGATCACTAATTACCAATCTCAATCCTTATTCGGATATCTACTTCCTTTGTCCTACAAATGATTACATAGTCCATATATATATCCTCTGGAACATATCCGGGTTGGCCTAAAAAGATTACATTTACCAATGCATGAAAATGAAACGTGTAACTAGGTCTTCCCCATGAATGAAAGAAATCCTTTTGAAAAATAACAACCAAGAAATGCGGACCAATAGGAAGGTCATCCACATGCCAAAGAACATCGGACAAGACCCAAAATAGACCCACATGCCAAGAACCGCTCCGGTAATGAAGGAAAGTTAACTAGTAAGCACAAGATTTCTCTCAGAACCCCAAAACAATCAACTGAGAGCGATAAATAGCCGAAAAATAATCCAAACAGACTAAAAAATTTGAAACTAAGCACATGAACCAGTAAGAACACAGAAAACTACACACTGAACTGAACAAGAATTAAACTAAAAGGAAATTATTTTGGTTGATGCAAGATTGCTCATAGATCGGGGATGCTTGTGCATCAGGCCTGGAAGACAAAAACAAGAATGTGAAGCCAGATGAGAAGGGAGAAGCGAAAACTAAAGAGATCAGAGAGAAGATAAAGAAGAATTGAGCGAAGAAGAGTGATAATGGTGCAAGAAGTGGGTTTGCATCTAATTCTGATGTTGGAACCTCATCTGGTAACTAAATTAAGGCATCCAGTCTTAGGGGGAGATTTTCATGAAATTTTTACAAACCCCTTCTTGGAGATTTGTACCTATTTTCAATAGGTTGCAAAGATGTGTGTGATGGTCACTGATACATTTCTGGAACATTTGAGTCAAACTGAAGGTCTGCTAAAGAGAACTTTGTGAATGCAGGGTGTCTGGAAGAGTTAGGGTTAAAGAGCATTTATTATACCTAAAGAATAGGTATGCAACATATAAAAAGTGACCAATCTCTCATTTCTCACTTTTTCATTTGAAGCGAGAAAGAAATAGAGCATGGAAAAGGTGATTTTAATGAGATAGAGAAACTTGTCAAAGAGATCCTCCATCTGGTTGAAGATTGAAAAGGTATTTCTCTGAGTTAAAACTTTTTTTAGTTTGAAACCTAAATTTTTGATATGGTATTCACTGGTGTTGCGACTCCATTAGTAGTTGAGGTAACTTAACGAGCTAGACCAAACATCAAGAAACATCCCTACTAATCAATGGAAGACGATCCAAACAGTGCATTTTCATCAGTCCCATATGGAGTTTTGCATGTGGAGGATATTAAGGTTTATTGTCACTGTAACATTGAAGAATTTGGGAATACTTAGATATTGAAACTTTACATAGAACATATGATTAACGAGATAGGAAACCTAAAACTAGAATTCAAAATGCTTGAGAAAAAGGGTTTCACACAGTTTGTGAATTTTCCAGTTTTTGATGAACCTGAGTGGGTCTGGTATATCCTGAGCAAAATGCATGATGAGTTAATATGGCTTGACAAACCACACAAGATCACCAAGACAACAAACAAGGTGGTGACATGTCTAAATTCAATTGGTGAGGGACCTGGTCTAAGAAATGTGAAAAACTAGACCATAACATAAGCAACCAATTCACAATTTGACAAAAGGGTAATGGCAATTAGTGATATAGTTGAATATGATGTTAGTTTGCATCGACGGTAATAGGATACAAAGTCTATCAATCCAGTCGTGACAATTCAGTATCTGGTATGACCATCTATGTTGCCTATCAAATCTTGAAGGAAGGTAAGATGTACGACCTATGTGAGGTGTTTCAAAATCAGCTCTTGAGCAATCTGAAGAAAATCAAGCAAGACAAGAAGCATGTGTTCAAATTTGGAACTCTGATTATCTATCTGTATTTCTACTTTATAAATGAGATTCCAGGAGTAGGAAATGTTTAGTGGGCCTATGACAGGTCGATGGTTGTTTAGATCAAAGAGACACTTCAGAATCTAGGAGATCTTCAAGGACAAAAAAGGCATACTTTGGGGATACTTCAAGAAATTTCAAAACATGATGCAAAGCAAAGAAAGGATTCCTAGAGAGATAATTGAGAAATGTCAAGATATTGTCTATGTTATGGTTGATACTGACTATGCCTTACGGAAGCTGTCGAGACAAGGACTTCATGTATCATGCCCATGGGGTATAAGGTCGAAGGACATGTACTTAAGGCATATGCTATGCATCTATTGAGCAAATCGGTGGACAAATCTGAGGACAAATTCAACACATATAAGGAAAAGAGTTTGAGCCTACACTCTCAATTCAAGAAACCTGAGATTCAAAAGAAGGTAAGGAAGGAGGTGGAGCAGCTGGCGGAAAATATGGGGATCACCAAGGTGGTAGTCCAGGGAGCCCAAGAGAAGAATATCTTAAAGGATGAAGACATGGTAAAGCATAAGGAATCCAAACAAAAAATCCCCTCCACCTAAGCCAAGGCAGACAATGAACTTTGCACCCCCCTTTGATGCTCAAAAACTATCAAATTCTCCTAAGCCTCCAGCCCAGTTATCCGGTGGAGCAATGAAGAGGAAGAAACAACAACCACATAGAGTTTATGTGTCAACACCTGTAGAAGAAGAAGAAACCGAATCTAATGAAGTTGGAAAAGAAGTTAAGAAAAGTACTACAACTACTAGGGTTGTCAAGAAGTGACCATCCGATGAGGGGCAACCTAGCAAGAAGTCAAAAGCTGAAGCAAAACAATCCAAAATAACACTCAAGGAAGTAAAGGAAGCAATAAATGAACAAGGTAATCCCAAACTAATTTCTCAATTTTATGATCTATTGGATGATAAAGGGAAAAGATCATTGGAAGAGGCCAAAGTTATATACTTTAATAAGTATAATAGAGCTCTTATTAAGATTGTATCAGAACTTCCTAAGATCTTAGATGACCTCTTAGAACTAACCAAAGAGACAGCTAGAGTAGAGGAAGAAAGGATAAGGGAGTATGTGTTAGTGAAACTTTATCTGCTAATTCCTAAAGTGGAAATAGATAGAATTCTTAATGAAAACAAAGAAAAGTTTAGGAGTAAAACAAGGGTGAACGAATTAATGATTGGAAAAATGAAGAAGTCCACAAGGAGATTGAACAATTTTTGAGGGAAATTCTTTTGAAGTATCAATATGAGGTGATTCCTGAGATATATCAGGAAGATGTTCAAAAGTCTATTCTAGAAGTCCTAGCAATGCCACCCCTAGGAGATGAGCCAAAAACTGTTGATCCGGGAGAACAAACAACTCAATAGGTTGACGTAGATACTCTAGGAGATGTAAAAAAAGTTGAGGATATTGCAGCTGAGGTAGCAGATGTAAGTCAAAAGGAAGTTGATGCAGATGAAGGAACTCAAAACCCTTTGGTAGTAACTATTGAACCCAAGTTGGAAGCAAAGAAGGTAGTAGAGGCAGAGAAGGAAGCAAAGGAAATAGAAAGCAAGGTTGAACAAATTCTGATAGCAAGAGACATTGTGGAATCTGAGAAGGGGAAGCAGATTATAAGTGACACAGACTTTTCCCAAGGTCCCATCAATCTTGACTCTCTATCCCTTGTCCAGGCACTTAAATTGGTTGCACTCACTCAAACCAAAACTAGTGAAGACTTACTGAGATATCACACGAAGGACAGTGAGGTGATATCATTGGCAACAAGTGTTCTTAAGAAAAAATTTCCATCTTTCAAGTAGGACTCGTCTGACACACTCTTCGATAAGCTAAAGAGTTTTCTCGAGTCAATTGTTTCTCATTTTGAAACAATAGAGAAAGTTGTCGAGGCAAAGATTTTAAGAAATTTTTATTCTATGAGGATGAAGATAGTTCTGAAAATGATTGAAGGAGACATAAAAAGTTTGGCTACTTGTGTTAAAAGAATTAAAGATGCATTGGTTGAAGGAGGAAGAGTCTACAAGTCATGCCTCATATTGCATAAGTTCACTATTGAGATTTATAAGAAGATAAAGGAGTGTGAAGGGAAGTTGGTCAGCCTATCTCAATCTTATAATCCTCAATCTATTTTTGCGAGTAGCAGCTGAATCAGGAGAAGGATAGAATTGTAGGTAGAATGGGAGAGCTAAGGAATCTAATCACTCCTTGATTAGACAACTTACTTAGCACTCAATAAGATACCCATAATGCATTGAATAAAAGTGCTCCTACAGATCTTAGGGCAGCAAAAATGCATGCATATCTATTCAATGCCCTCATATATATTCTGGAAAATCCGAATAAGGGATGGGATGATCATTTGCAATCATTGAAGAACATTTTTGTACATATCTTCAATTTTTTGTAATTTTTGAGGAAATTTTGTTATGCGGATACCTGCCTTTGTCATTGATGTCAAAGGGGGAGATAGGGAAGTGAAAAATGGTATATAGCTTTGAGGGAGTCTAGACTTTGTAGAATTTTTGTTTTTTACAAGTTTGCAATGTATAACATTTTTGGTTTGACACTTAGTCATTTTTCACTAAGTGTTGTCATCAATGCCAAAGGGGGAGATTGTTGGCAAGAGACATTGCATAGTGTAGATAAGTGTATGGGAGTTGACATTGAAGGCAACCCAGCTTAGAGATTTCATCCTGTTTGTACAAATTTATCATACGAGAAGTATGAAATCCAATTTTGCTTAAGTCTGGAAGGTGGAACATAATATTCGACAATATGCGAGTATTTTGAGTAGAACTTCACTTTGGTTGCATATTTTTATTTGAGGTGATTCAGGCAGTTGGTTGGATGTCTGGAGTAGCTTATTCCATAATCCTAGCCTCTTGTGTTGTCTGTTGTGCAAGATTGAAGATCCACTATTCAACATTTTAGGAAGAACAATGTTATTTGCCCGACTAGTGATGTAACATGTTATGTGGAATTATTCGAATGATTTTGGTGATTGATTTTATGTTTGAGATTACTTGATCGACATGTGGGTAGAATGTAGTCAAAAAAATTATGTCTACATGTGCATTGGGGAATGTATTCAGTCGACTTATCTTACACTTTACATATTTTGCAAGTGTTTTTTAAGCCGACTTGTTGGTGAGATAAATTCATGTTTGGGATATATGTAAGAGATTGGAAAGTTCATGTTATATATTAGAAAGTAAGTGAGTATTGTGTATGTGCAATTGTGTGCAGTTTGATGTGCGCCATTAAAGGATTTTTGCTCCGGATTAAAACAGAGCAGTGAGACAGTTGTACTTTGTGCTTAAACCGGAACAATTCCAAGCATTTGTAGATGCAAATTCATATTTAAATCTTGTTGTTATCCTTTCGTAATTCCTTTGTAAGGCAGTGAGCCTTTTGGGGTTGTAGCCCTTATTGTATTTGAGCAACAAGCTCTAGGTAGTGTGCCTAATGCATGTGCATTCCTATGTAAACTTTTCACATATTTCTAACAAAGTATCATCTTATTGTGAGTAGGAGTCCCACCGTGGTTTTTCCCTTGACCGGGTTTTCCACATACAAAATCTTTGTGTTATGGTGGTAGTTTTGTGTGTGTTTTGCTTATGCTTATCTCTCTTATTCATTTGCATTAAGTGGATTAAAGGAAAGTTTAAGAAGATTAAAAATTGCAGAACACTGATTCACCCCCCCTCTCAGTGTTCCTTGATTCCAACATACCTCTTAGAAGGCAAGATATAGTCTCTCCTATTTATAAGGGAAGCCCCCCCTTTCTACTGCAATCTATATTTATTCTTAATTTATAAGGGAAGGCTCCCCCTTTCTACCTGCTAACTTTATACTAATTTTAGGATGATACAATAACTTAGTTCTTTTTTTCTTTCTTTTTTTCAAAACAAGTATTTCTCCAATTCTCTATTTAGAACAAAGCAACAAAATAATTCTAACTTATAGTAATCTTAAAAATATATGCTAATTGGAAGCAAAGTGTCCATGAAAGAACAAAGTCTTAAGTTGCTTCTTTTTTAGAAAATCACTAAGGGACGAGTCTTTTGTATATATAAAGAGCTCAAAGTCTCCTTCATATACTCAAGTCCTATCAACCACTGTAACCCAACTAATGACTATTCAGTGTTAAAATAAGATTCACAATATATTGCAAGCACAAACTCTTCCAGATATAACACAAAACTTTCTACTCTAACGAGATAGCTCCACAAAGCACAAAGTCTTTGCCTTATTATCCACTTAAAATAATTTTTTCAGTAAGATATCATAACACAAAGTCTACAATATTTAATTATATCTCTTTCAACTTAAATAACAAAATGTATTGAAGAAATGTGGTCTCACATGTACTTAAATTATTTTTTGATACACATAAAATCTGTTTAACATAAATGCCTTGGAGACTTGAAAAAAAAACAATTGGCAAGCATAAGATCCAACTCCATAGCCCTTACCAACATCCTCTTGGCTTAGGCCAAAATTACAACTCTAAGATAGGATATCAGCATACATCAAAATGTCATTGAAAGTGGTTTCATGTCACAATTTGTACTTGGGTGCACCGTAATAACTTGTATGTAGAATATAGAAACATACACAAGGTATGTGAACTTATTTGAGAAGCTATCTCAAAGAGTGTAATAACCCACCATAAATTAACTCAACAAAATTGACCATTCTTTTTTGTTGTTGTTTAATGTAATCATTTTGTTTGATTCAACTGCATACTCTGGGCATCCTTCCATTTAGATTAGGCATTCATCCATCCGGGATGAGCATCTAACCATACGGGTTAGGCATCGGTCCATGCGGGACATAAGATTTCATCTATCCAATACGAGATAGGCATCTACCCATACGGGGTAGGCATCTATCCAATCGGGATAGAAGGTGCTCTGGCCAGAGACTTAGACTCGTCGGGACCATTCGGGTCCTAAGCCACTCACCAAGTACTACACTCTTCTAATAGAAGTGCACCGAGGTCACCGTCCTTAGGAGTAATTAAATAACATAATTCAAGCTTGAATTCCGCCTTGGAATTTGGCTTAAAGCCTCGGGAAGTCAAGCGAATCCATACGGGATTCCTTCTGAGTATGCATTGAATTACTTTTTCCATTTTATTATACTTATCTTTCAAATTAGGATTCTTACTCAATCCTTCTTTTTACCAAGCCTAGACCTCACTCACGAACGCCTAAGTACGAGGGACAACTCCGTCCCAAGACTGCCTACATACCCGCTTCAGCACGAGATCAAGGTGTAAAGTATGTAGTTTTATTTTATACTCTATGGTTTGATGTAAACTGATTAGTGGGTACGCAACCCTTTCTAGGGTCAATGTCCCAGACAGTTTCTCTGTGGTTGCTACCCATGGTGGTAGCGCCTAAGAAAAGGCTCAAGATGGCCTATTGCTTGTGACCTAAAACAACTAGATCCTAATTCTTATCATAAGCGTCACCCTTGACCAATTGTCAATCGACAACAATTCTTCGAGATTAAATCAATTTCATAAAAGTATCTCACTCATCATCCCTATAGGAGTTTACTATGGTTTAACTCAGCGAATGAAAGATCATTTTAGAATTATCTTATTAAATTATCGATCCAAGGGGGATTACCCGCCCCATGGATTTTAACTTCCAAGTGTCCCTTATTACTGCCCGATGCTTTATAGGGATGATGCCACAGACATCGTTGATGCAACTTTATTAGGCGTTAAGTGTAGTAGTTCAACACGACAACATTACCCGTAAGCGTGACCCAGAGGCACTATATATACCGAACACTACTAGGTTTTGGTTTTCCAACTTCCTTTACTTAGTTTTCTAACTTATGATAAACATCATGCTTGGAAAATAATTATGAATTGAACGCGTATAATTAGACATTGCAAAGCTCAATTAATTGAAATAACTACTTGATGAATTACATGGAATAAAAACTAACATTATTTATTATTCAAAACTTGAAATATAACTTTGCATAATAATGCCAATTAGGAAACTTGCATATTAATAATTAAACGTGAAACTTGCATGGAGATGGAAACAAAAATAAATGTAATCAATGTAAAGCAATTTGCATGAGGCGAAGGTAGTGTAAGTTACATGCGAGAATATCGCTTATAAAGCCACGAATCCCAAAATAGAATTTAGCTTCAAATCATTTAATATGGATTAAATGCTAAGTGGATCTAAAAAAAAAATCTAATTATAAAATTTGGTATAATTTAATTTACAATTTATAAATTGCTAAAACTAATTAGAAATCTAAATTTTTTTTATCTAAGTTAAAATTTTTATTAAACTAAAATTATATATAAAAAAAGAATTTAATTAAACCAAAATTTTTTATATATAAAAAAACCTAACAATTAACATTTGCCATAAACTAAAATTTGAATGGCATTAACAAAGGGGCCAAGTGGGAGTGGGACCCCACGGGTCCCCTCCACTACCCTGCGGCCACTGTCGCAGCAGTGACCGCAAGCTAGTGGAGGGTACCGTTATGGTACCACTCCCCTGCGAAGTATTAACTCCGCTCCCCACTTGCTAGCTGATACGTACGGAGTACTATATCGTGCACCCAAACTTTGCATAAAATTTATAAATAATATATATAGTTTCCAGTTTTAATTTATTTAAGCACAGAGAGTAGAATTTAACCAGTATTTGAGAGATAAAATGTTAATGTAAACAGTAAGGATTTATTTATAGGAGTGAATAACACAAAGATTATTCACAGAGAGATTTATTCCTCAGTTTTCAACTATTATTCTCAGAGAGAAGTATATAACTAGACATAAAAATATTAATGAAACCAAATGAGAATAACATAGAGGATTATTCACAGAGAAATCTATTCCTCCATTTCAACTAATATTCACAGAGAGAAATATATAACTAGATAAAAAAAATATTTATGAAATCAAATGAGATCAGGGATTCATTCACAGGGATCAATAACACAAAGGTTTATTCAAAGGGAGATATATTCTTCAATTTCAACTGATATTCACAAAGAGATTTCCTTTCCGATTTCTATTCGAAGAGCCACATAAATGAATTTGAGGGAAGAAATAAGGATTAAGATTCAAATCACACAAGGAAGAGTTTTAATCTCAGAAAAGAGATTTAAAAATAAAGGAAATATGATTTTTGCACAGATCTACAATCTTTGAAAAAACAAAAAGCAAGATTATGTGCATATTTCCTAAATAAAATAAATAATAGAGCTGCCTTTTATTCCTAAATAAGAAGAAGAGATTTATTTATTTATTCACAAAGAGAGAGAGATTTATTTATTTTTATATTCAATATCATCTCTAGTTTTCAAGAGAAAACAGAAAAACAAAAATCTGATTTTCTACCTTTTAAATAGATTAAATAAAATATGCAAGAGAAGTTTGCATTTGTATTTAAAAAGAGAAAGAATTATATCACTGCAATTCTTTAAAGAAAACAAATAGATTTTCTTCCTATCTAGCAAATAAAAAAATGATTTCTTACAGAAAACTATATTCAACTAAAGAATCTAGAAACTATATATATATATATATATATATATATATATATATATATATATATATATATATATATATATATATATATATATATATATATATATATATATATATATATATATATATATATATATATATATTTGATAAATACAAATTCCTCAAATGACAAAAGGAGAGAACCTGGTTTACTGAAGCTTGATGTTGAATCTTCTAGCTATCCTTTGATCCTTCCTTGCAACTTGAGAGAGATCCTTCAAACAACAACTTAAAAATCCTGCAACAAAAATGAGACTACCAAAGAAAAACTTGGGAAATTTTCTTCAAAACATAATCAACTCCCTTCTTTGAAACTTGCATATCATTTTATAAGAAAAATCCCTCCCTTCCACTATCCAGAAAATTTTAATTAAAAAGGAGATTCTTTTCCAATATTGGACTCATGCAAATTGATTAAACTTAGTGGGGGAGTTACATGCAAAGTGGTGGAGATTCCTCTAGAAGCTTCTTATTCTTCCTACAACATGTGCCATAACTGGGAGTGGAAAATAAATAAATAAATAAAAATAATTATATTCTTCAAGTGTGTGTGTGTATTCATTTTTATTCTTTTATAACATTTATTCAATCATTTTAAATAGCTTAACCAAAATATAATAGAATTGTACTTAAATCAAAAAGTGATAAAGGAGGGTTGTGACAAAGAGATATGATGTGATAGAACATTATGATCATAGGATATGTCAAAAATAGATTTTTCAAGAGTGCTCTCAAAATCTCCAAACTAATAAAATGCTTTGGAACCTAATTTAACTATGTAATCTTTACTATTATGCGACTAAAAATATTAAATGTACGAGGCTTGTAAATACATGAATATTATGTGTGGAAATAAAAAAACCCCTAGATGTAGTTGAATTGAGTGCTATAAAATTGTATCCTTTTTCAGATATTACAACTATAATATTTTATTCACCTAGAATATATTTTACCCTAAGTGTGATATTACAACGGTTTATCAAGTTTAGTTGAATGAATTGTTTTTACTTTATTAGGATGGGATAACGAGTTGTACAAATTCTCACTTTTTCAAGGATTTCTATTTTTTTTCTTATCTTCGCATATTTGGAAATGTTAGAAATCTTGAATAAGATATGAAACCCAAGAATCTGCAAGAGATATCTAAGCTACATAAATTGAAATGCAAAAAGGAATCAAACCAAATGTTTCAAGAGATATGCAAAATTTGATGTGACAAAATTGTATTAAGAGCTCAAAGCTTCTATAATAGAATAGCAAAGTAACAATTCAATGCATTCAAGAAGATAAAAATACAAGCTATGGAGCATGCTTATATAGACAAGGGAGAGAGGTGGAGGTGGAAACACCGACCAATGAGGAGCAACCATCTATCAAACTAAAGATAACAAATTATCTTCCCAAGATAGCTAATGGATGCTCACATGTAGGAAGGTGACACCTCATAATCCACTCCCTAATTAAACAATTAAACTAAGAAAGATTAAGAAAAGGTGTAGGAAAAACCTAGGAATAAAGGAAAAATAAATAACCTAACTAGGAAATAAAAACCTACACTAACACCGCCCCTTAAGTGTAGCTTAAGTGAGGTAAATATGGGTCTCGACAAGTGAAACTTGATGAGGTACCCGTGTACATAAAAAATTCCGTCTGAAGAGAAGAAGCTTGCCACCAAGGAAAAAAGAGAATAGCCACCCACAATAAAGAGAAAAAATACCCCCCCTAGAGTAGAGAGAGTCAACATTCCATGGGAAATTTGACCAAGAATCCCACTAGAAGATGAAGCCTCCAACACCCCTAGCAGATGAAGTCTCCTACACTCCTAGCAGATAAAGCCTCCTCGATGTAGTTCATGTAGACCTCAATGTGTTTGGTTTGTCAATGGTGGATCAAATTTCATGATATTCGAATGGCACTCTAGTTGTCACAAAATATGACTAGTGATCATCTAAACTAGATCCCAAACTTAGTGATAATATGTTGAAGCCAAATGGCCTTAGTGGCGACATTCACAACCCCTTGATACTCGGTCTCAGTAGAAGATAGAGTGTTATCAAACTACTTCTCGCTCGACCAACAAATAGGACCTCAACCAAGTGAGAAGTTGTAACCTAAAGTGGACTTACAATCCTGAGAATTGTGTTCCCAATTTGAATGTGTAGCCCACCAAGTCAAGATAAATTCTCATTGATTAGTGAATCCCAAAGCTATGAGAACTCTAAATGTAATGAAGTATCAACTTGGTTGCCTTCTAGTGCAACTTATGGGGCTCCTGCATGAATCGAGAAACCATGCCTACAACATAGGAAATGTCGAGTCTCGTATGAGTCGAATAAATAAGACTCCCAACAAGCTATCGGTGCAAAGTGCCATGAACAAAAGGTGAAGAACATTGAGCCTTGAGTTTGACTGAGCCAAAAAGAAATGGAGTCGAAGCAGGCTTATAGTCACCCATATGAAACCTTGAGAGAAAATCAAAAGCATACTTGGATTGTGTGATGGTGATCCTGGAAGAAGATTGAATGATCTCAATCCTGAGAAAATAATGCAACAAGCCCAAGTAAATCATCAAAAACCTGTCATGAAGAGCAGTTTTGACTACACCAATAGCATATGAGGAACTCCCTAAGATCGACAAGTCATCAACATACAAAACTTGAAATAAGAGTGAATCATTCTGCTACAAAATGTAGACATTAGGATTATAATGGCACTAAGAGAACCCAACTGATAGAAGAAAGAAGTCCATCTTTTCATAGAGAGACTTTTGAAGAGGACACACATGTGAATAATCATGGACAAAACCTTGTGGCTACTCCATGTAGATTTCCTTCTGAAGGTCACCGTGAAGAAAACCACTCTTCACATCCATCTAGTGCACTTCTTAATGATCGGCTACAATAATGGAAAGAACAAGTTGGATGGAGTTCATTTGGGCAACTGGTGCAAAAGTCTCAGAGTAGTCAACCCTAGGAACTTGGGAGAATCCTTTGGCAACCAACCAAGCCTTATACTTATCAATTGTCCCATCTACTGCAAACTTTTCTCAATAGATCCACTTAAATTGAACAAGATTTCTTCCCTTTGGAAGAGGAACTGAATCCCAAGTGTTGTTCCTTGTCAAGGAACTATACTCCCACTACATAGTTGTATCCCACTCAGGAATACTAGAAGCCTATAGAAAATATCATGGATTTGAGGTGGTAGCAACGAAGACATGTGGAGCATCTTGGAATTGTGAATGAGTTCACCTAGTATCTGATTGGTCCCCAACCTAATCATCTACAGACTGCAATCTCTATTGAGCTCAAAATGGACTTGAAGTTGGAAAATATAGAGAATAATCACCCTTAGAATGATTGCTAAGAGATGAAGGAGGTGAATCCTCTAAATCACTCTCAACATCAAAAGTGGAGGTAGAAGACTCATCATCATCAAGAATCTTCTTAAGTGAATCTGACTCATTGGAATATTTATCGAGTATACCAAGTGAATCCAATGTTAATTGTTAGAGTATTTGGGTATATACTTGATTAATTAAATATTATTTGTTTAATTATTTAAGTTCCCTTTATCTCTTTTACACTTAAGCTAACTTTAGGTGCATATAATTAATTATTATGTGCAAACCTAGGTTTTCCCTTTTAGGGTTTCTTGACCTATTAAAGGTTGAATTATTTCTTTTCATTGTATGAAGAAGGATTATTATTGACAATACATTTTGGAGATTATTGAGCTCTCATCTTTTGAGCATATTTTTCCTGTGTATTCTTTCCTTCTGTGATTTGCTTCATTGCTTCTCCTTGTAATAGGTTTTTCAGCTTGCAAAGATTATTTGGGCTCCTGTGGTGTTGTATTTTCTCAACTCCTATATGGTATCAGAGCTTCAGATCTGCAGCTACCTATTCTTGTTTTTGATAATTTTTGCTTTGGAAGCAGATCTGGGGTTTCAGGATTTTTTTATGTACCTAGGGTTTGACCTTTTTTTTGAGCACTTTGGGTCTAAACGGACCTCATGATCGTGCTCAGAAGGCCCAAAAACCCTTATGGTCATATAAAATTTGACCTATTTTGGTTCCTGAGCCTCTAGGGAGCATTTTTTTCTCAGATCCAGGCCGTACAAGCCACCAGACTCCCTTTTTTAGCTTTTTTAGGGGGGGTTTGGTTTTTTGGCTCTATCTTGGGCATACAGAATCATTTTTTCAAAAATGAATAGGCATCGAAAAGCTGGTTTCGAGGCCGACCTCATAGTGTTGGTAGTTTTTTCCATTTTGCTATTAGACTATGATTTTTTCCAGTCAAAGTGAGGTCTAGTTTTTGCACTCTGGGAGCCATAGAATGAGCATCCAACCTCCGTTTTTGGAAAATTTTATATTTTTGGAAAGTGTGTGCTGTGTACTTTCCAGCCATCTAAGTTTTATTTCCAAATTCTACTCCATACATATTTTATTCAGTTTTTTTCTTTTCAGCACTCTGGTGGATATCGTGGTTGTTTCAGGTCCTGGGATCTCTTCTCTGAGTAGGGTGTCTCTATTTTGGTTCACATTTCTATTTCCAGTCTTCTTATCATTGTAGCTTGTATTTATGCAAACACACTGAGATAACGTGCCATCATGCAGTGTTTACTTGGAGTCTTGCATATCTTGTGTGTTGTTGTACATGCAATATTGATCTGTTAGGGTTTCAAGCAAATCCGAAGCAAATATGAACTAACAATTATATGCAGATTTAAATACAAAAGATAAGGAAATAAAACAGGACATAGATAATAGAGAGATTTAATGTGGTTCACCCAGAATGGGTTACGTCCACCATACACAGCCGTGCAATCTTTCTTATTATCCAGCAAAAATAGTACATCAACCTTACAATGCCTTAAGCATCCTAGCCGCTTATAACATGCGTTTTTAGGGCAACAAACAAAGTCGGCCTTTTTTAGGGTTTTATTGCAATATTGGTTTTCATCAATGAAAAATGGCAAAAAAAAATTCTCGGGGGTTGCTACCCCCAAACCCCTGCCCGAGGCCTAGCCCGGCCCCGGACCCCAGCGAGGATACGTGGTGAGTGTACAGTACTTTGCTGATCAGTCGCCACATTTCAACATTGATCAAGTGCCATGAGGGGGTTGATGTTTGCCTATTGTTTGCCATCTTCCTTTGTCTAGTGAGTGTTCCTTCCATGACATTCACCTCATGATGATGTGTCTCAACACCTTTGATGTTCTTGGTTCTTCGTCATGCAGTTTTTTTTTGGTTGTCCTTTTCAGTGTTCCTGTCCCTCTCCCACTTCCGCATTATGGGGAGGTTTATCGTGTTGGTTCTAATGCTTCCATGGTTCAATTGATCAGCTCTTCAGGCTTTGGTTTCTCATGCCATCTGTATCTTTGATTTCAGTTGTTTTTGCCTTATTTGCCTCCTGATTCAAGTAGTGTCATTTGAGGGCACTCATGCAGATTATAGTCTTCTCTACTTGGTCATGTTCTATTTCAGTGGAGGTTCTTCAGATCAGCAATTATTTTTCGATAGAGTTTGCAGGTTCTTCATGCTTCAGTGGTGTTCTTTTTATCTCTTTTTGGAGTAGAATTTTGTTCCCACGTGGTTTTCTCTATTTCTCCAGTTCATAGAGATTTCATTGTATTTGGGTACCTGATCAGGCCTTGTTGTCGGGACCCATCTTTATTGCTTTCAGTAGTTGTTCTAGGTTTTAGCTTCTCCCTAAGTCTAGCTTAAGGGGGGGGTGTTAGAGTATTCGGGTATTTACTTGATTAATTAAACATTATTTGTTTAATTATTTAAGTTCCCTTTATCTCTTTTACACATAAGCTAACTTTAGGTGCATATAATTAATTATTTTAATTAATTATTATGTGCAAACCTAGGTTTTCCCTTTTAAGGTTTCTTGACCTATTAAAGGTTGAATTCTTTCTTTTCATTGTATGAAGAAGGATTATTATTGACAATACATTTTGGAGATGATTGAGCTCTCATCTTTTGGAGCATATTTTTCCTGTGTATTCTTTCCTTTTGTGATTTGCTTCATTACTTCTCCTTGTAACAGGTTTTTCAGCTTGCAGAGATTATTTGGGCTCCTGTGGTGTTGTATTTTCTCAACTCCTATATTAATGTGTAAGGAGATGGAGAAGTGATGGAAGATGAACTCAAATAACCCTCCTCAAATTGAACACTCATCTCGATGAATAACTCATGTGTAATAGGGTGGAGCAACTGATAACCCTTCACACCATCAGGATAACCTACAAATATGCAAGGTCTACTATGTGAATCCAAGGCCTTACATTTTGGTGTAGGAATGTAGGCACATGTAGGAGAACCAAAAACTTTGAAGTGCTTAATTGATGGTTTTCAACCGCTCCAATTTTCAAAAGGAGTGACTCATTTTAACTCTCAGTGAGGAACGTGATTATGAATATAACAAGAATACTTTATGGCCTCTACCCAATACTATGGTGTAAGAGATCTAGAGTGAATCATACAATTGGCCATTTCCTTCAAGGACATTTCTTTCTTTCTGCAACATTATTTAGCTAAGGATTGAATGTTGCAAATCAATTCCCTCTGAAGTGCAAAATTTTTCAAAGTGATGGTTGACATATTCACCATCATTGGTGCATCATTGTCAATGCACAAAAATTTGATATCTTTCTCAAATTGCTTCTCTATAAAAAATTTAAAGTCTTGAAAATGATCAAATACCCCTGACTTTTGTCTGAGAAAGTATACCCAAGTGTAGCGAGAAAAGTCATCAATGAATGTTAGAACATATCTAGCCATACTAAAAGAAGGGTGTTGGAATGGTCTAGCCAAGTCACCATGAACTAACTCCAATACCTATGAAGCTCTCCATGCCTTCCCTTTATCAAAATTTTCCTTAGGATTCCTACCAAGAATGTAGCCTTGGCAAACTCCACCTAAAAAAATAACCGAAGGCAACCATATGACCATGCTCTATTGGTTGAGCTACTACAAGTAGTGAAAGTTAAGATGGCCAATCCACTCATGGCATAATATATTCACACCATTAGAGTGATTGAGCAAAACAAATGAAGGAGGATCAAGAACACAATGAGAAAACAAATAGAGTTGTGACTGATGATCTGCTTTCCCAATTGCAACTGTAACATTACTGCACATGCAAATCAGAAATTTCCACTCAATCGAGAGTGAACTCAATCTGCTTGACTGAACCTGTATGAATGATTTGATATACTGACAAGAGATTAGTTGATAAAAAGGGAACACAAAGAACATCATGAAATGTGACATCCCCCACATAAATAGACCCTCTCCCACACACTTCAATAGGAGTGGCATCACCCATCAAAATAAAAGGCATAGTACATAACTCCAAAGATGCAAGCTCATCCTTAGATGAAGCCATGTGGAGCAAAGCACCCGAACCAAGAACCCAAGTGGATTATGGTGAAGCAACTACAACAAGAGCCTTTACCTTTCCTTTCCCTTCATTGTTATCATGTACCTTGTTAGACCCCTCATTAGAATTCTATTTAATAGACTCAAAAACAATGATAGTATTTTTCTCAAGAATGGGTGTCAAGTGATCAAATTATTTCTTCAAACACTTATGCTCATCATGATCAAGTCTTTTATAATAGGTACATTGGACCTTCTCTTTCTGAGGCTTGTCACCTTTTGAAGATTGGGCGTCATTGGTTGCTTTTGGAGCAAATGGTTTTTGATCCTTTTGCTCCTTGATATTATTTTATTTTTTATCCCTTTGATTACTACTTTGTCCTTTTTGTTCTTTTGTGCCTTGGTTGGCCACCAAGGCATGTGACTTAGAGGATTTAGGAGTGCCCATTTGGATTAACTTAGCTTTCTCCCGAGTAAGAGAAATAGAAAAATCATCCAAACATGGCATAGTGAACCGAGTCCCAAGTGCACTCTTTGTAGCATAGAAGGTAGAAACAAATACATAATATTATGAACTTAGCTTAGAGAGAATACTAAGAATCAGTTATTCGTATTTCTTTTCAATTCCACAATATTTCAATTGAAACCTGGTGCAGGAGCACCCAAGACAAGATTGGCCACCATGAGGCCACAATAAAGATTTATGAGATAATTAATTATATGAGGTTAAAATTACCATTTTATATTTTAAAAATGGATAATAATTCCATTTGGAGTCATCAAACTCATGTAATGAGTCATTTTGTAATAAGTTGTCAAAATTGCCATGTTGGGCAAATAATGTCAAAATGAGTAATGTAATGGGGTTCAATGGGTAGAATAGGTTTTTTGAGAATTTTAAGTTTCATAAGTTCTTGTGTGACCATATTAATTTATTAAAGTTGATTAGAAAGTGTCAAGATGCAAAAGGTTAGAAACTTGTCAATTGACAACTAAAAGTGTCAATTTGACAATAAATTAAAATTGTAAACACCCAAAAGTGGTTGTATGGGTGGTTAAGAGTTGGTGTTTAGTTTCCATGAAGGGAAGAGGTTTAAATATGTTTGTTATGATCCAAAATGAATAGGTAGAGGGTCGGATTTGCTTGGCATTGTAAGAGTTTGGAGTTTGGCAATAAAAATACAAGGTTTTCCTTGCAATTTTGGTCTAAAATCTGCACTTTATTGGTCTGAAACTCTTTTTCTTTGCTTCATTTTTTATTGGAAATGGATTTGGAAATGTAGAGGAGTGTTTGTAATATAATTTAATACTTTTATTGAAGGTTTTACATTCAAATCCGATACACTTCTATTTGTTGTCCTAAAATCTGTTGTAGGTGATTGTTTTTGGGAAGTTTTGAGAGTCACAATGCAAATGTGACCTGTTCCACTTTATGTGGTTGTTGTTTCTTATGGAATGGGTCAGGAATAATGTAATATGTGTATCTCTAACTTTAAATTTTCAGGGAATAACGTGGATATGAAGTGTTGATACCCTAGGCTAAGAGATTGAGTGAGAAAAAAGCATGAAAATTGAGGCATGAGTATAGCAACAAAAGATCTACCTTAAGGAGGTAGTGTTTTTATGTGAAAAAGCATTAGGGGATGGTAAATTAATAGTGAATACCAAGTTTCAAGATCTGGAAGTGAGTTTTGGGGTTTCAACAAGGAGGCCCTAGTTTTTTAGGCCTAAAAAAGGGGGTTTTAGTATCTAACCTATCAAATGATTGTGTATTGTCTTGAAACATAGAAAATATATGGTTTTGGAACATTTTTCAAGACATTTTTTTTGCTTTGGTGTTGTGGTCATACCGTTTGTTGGTACTTGCTTTGGAAAAGAGGGCTAATTGGGCCTAGTTGGTGTGTAGCAGGGTGCTGGTCTGAGTATTTCGTCCAAAAGAACCATGGTATATTTTCACATATGTTGTGTAACTTCCAAAAGGGTATCCATATATATAATTTTTTTTTCATGTGTTTTGGGATTATTTTGAGTAAAGGTTAGATTACCTACTGAATAGGGCTACTAGGGAATTGGCCTATTTAGGGACCCAGGTAAGGGTTTGAGAGAGAACCAGTTGATAGGGTGAGTGAAGCCTATTGGGTAAAGTGTAATAGGGTATGTAGAGACCCTAGGAAGTTTTGGAACAAGTTGGTGAGGTTGCGAGTTCTATTTGGGCATCTTGGTGAAGCCCAGTGAAGGAAGGTGAAACAAGAAGAGTTGAGTTTTTTAAGAAGAAAGAATGATAAGTTGCAAAGTAATTGTGGGAGGGTCCATGATGCTTTGAATTATAGTGGTATCAAAGCAAGGCAGTAGGTCCTTGCAGATTGTAGATTGAAGACTGAGAAATAAAAGAGGAAACCATCATGGAAGAAGATGAAAAAATGTGGGCAAGGTATGCTCAGGGGCACTCTATATTCCGGACGCAATGCAAATGCAGGGATAAGGTATGCAAGGTTGTTGTTAGTAGTGGTTCTTTTTAAAATATAGTCTCATTAGAGATGGTTGAGAAGTTGAACTTGCCAAGGACACCTCTTGAGTCACCTTACAGAGCATATGGGGTAAGCAATGATCAATGGGTTGATGTTAAAGAGAAAGCATATGTTTCTTTCAGCATTGGTTCATATTATGATACTATTCTATGTGATATTATGCCTTTGAGTTATTGTCATATGATCTTGGGTAGAGTATGGCAATTTGCTGTTAAAGCCCTACATGATGGTAGAGAAAATTCATATGTTATTAACAAGGATGGGAAAAAGTTTGTGATGAAATCATTGCAGGATGACAAGGCAGCATGGGGAATGTCAAGGATAGTGTTGATTGAAAGAAGAGAGTTCCTAAGGCATGAGGAACATAAGGATGAAGAAAAGACAAAGATAAAAGCCACTTCTAGGTTTGAAGAAGACAAGCTAGAGTCTAAGTTGCAGGAAGAAGATGCAAAGAGCAGGTATGAGGTGAAGGAGAACAAAGAGCAACAAGTAGCTTGTGAAGAGGAAGATGAACCTAATGGCAAAGAGATTCAAAGAGTTGATATAGAGGAAGATGACAGAGATGCTGGTGATGACAGCAAGGGTTCAAGTCTTGAAGGGCTTGAGAATGCAAAAGTGATTTTGATTGGGACAATGGAATGTCCTTTGGATTGAGTAAAGGGTATAGTACAACAAAGTACCCCTATGATAGTGAATTGTGAGGCTAATGATATAGCCTTGAAGTTGGATAGAGATTTGGTATGCCAAGAGGAATGGCATGAGATGATGAATGAGTTGGTAAAGGAAGTTGAGTTGGTTGATAAGATGATGATGGGCCATGAGAAGGCTAGTGAAAGTGTGAGTTCTCCTAGAATGGAGATGAAATATGCTGATGATAAGACTATGAGTTGTCTTTGGGTGGTAAGTCTGATTGTTTTGCAAATGTATGCTATTGTGACAGAGATTCCAAACATGGTGAAGATGATGGATGTTGGTAGAAGTTAGATGGTGGAAGGGGCATGCTATTGCTTCTTGATTTTGCTAATGAATAGGAAACCAAGAGTGAACATGAAATGGAAGAGTTAGAGTATCAGATGTTTTGGAACATGTAAAGATTCAGGTCAGATAGAGAGCAGATGGGAGCAGCCTAATCAGAGCATGGAGGAGAAGATTCAAGTAGAAAAAGTAGTAATGAGGGGTACAAGAGACAAAGCATGGATGGGAAGTCAAGAAAGAGACAAATACAAACCCAAGGTGAAGATGAGAATACTACAAGGGAAAGATGGTGCAGGTTTTATGTTTGTTTGTTTTGCAAGTACATCATTTCCAAGAGACTTGGAAATTTTTGAGGCGGGGAGTATGGTGCAGGAGCACCCAAGACAAGATTGGCCACCATGAGGCCACAATAAAGATTTATGAGATAATTAATTATATGAGGTTAAAATGACCATTTTATATTTTAAACATGGATAATAATTTCATTTGGAGTCATCAAACTCATGTAATGAGGCATTTTGTAATAAGTTGTCAAAATTACCATGTTGGGCAAATAATGTCAAAATGAGTAATGTAATGGGGTTCAATGGGTAGAATAGGTTTTTTGAGCATTTTAAGTTTCATAAGGTCTTGTGTGACCATATTAATTTATTAAATTTGATTATAAAGTGTCAAGATGCAAAAGGTTAGAAACTTGTCAATTGACAACTAAAAGTGTCAATTTGACAATAAATTAAAATTGCAAACACCCAAAAGTGGTTGTATGGGTGGTTAAGAGTTGGTTTTTAGTTTCCATGAAGGGAAGAGGTTTAAATATGTTTGTTATGATCCAAAATGAATAGGTAGAGGGTCAGATTTTCTTGGCATTGTAAGAGTTTGGAGTTTGGCAATAAAAATACAAGGTTTCCTTGCAATTTTGGTCTAAAATCTGCACTTTATTAGTCTGAAACTCTTCTTCTTTGCTTCATTTTTTATTGGAAATGGATTTGAAAATGTAGAGGGCTGTTTTTAATATCATTTGATACTATTATTGAAGGTTTTACATTCAAATCTGATACACTTCTATTTGTTGTCCTAAAATCTGTTGTAGGTGATTGTTTTTGGGAAGTTTTGAGAGTCACAATGCAAATGTGACTCGTTCCACTTTATGTGGTTGTTGTTTCTTATGGAATGGGTCAGGAATAATGTAATATATGTATCTCTAACTTTACATTTTCAAGTAATAACGTGGAGATGAAGTGTTGATACCCTAGGCTAAGAGATTGAGTGAGAAAAAGCATGAAAATGGAGGCATGAGTATAGCAGCAAAAGATCTACCTTAAGGAGGTAGTTTTTTAATGTGAAATAGTGTTAGGGGATGGTAAATTAATAGTGAATACCAAGTTTCAAGATCTGGAAGTGATTTTTGGGGTTTGAACAAGGAGGCCCTAGTTTTTTAGGCCTAAAAAAGGGGGGTTTAGTATCTAACCTATCAAATGATTGTGTATTGTCTTGAAACCTGGAAAATATATGGTTCTGGAAAAAATTTCATGACTTTTTTTTGGTTTTGTGTTGTGGTCCTACCATTTTTTGGTACTTTCTTTGGAAAAGAGGGCTAATTGGGCCTAGTTGGTGTGTAGCAAGGTGCTGGTTTGAGTATTTTGTCCAAAAGACCCATGGTTTATTTTAAAATATGTTGTGTAACTTCAAAAAGGGTATCCATATATGTAATTTTGTTTTCACATTTTTTGGGATTATTTTGAGTAAAGGTTAGATTACCCGCTGAACAGGGCTACTAGGGAATTGGCCTATTTAGGGACCCAAGTAAGGGTTTGAGAGAGAACCAGTTGATAGGGTGAGTGAAGCCTATTGGGTAAAGTGTAATAGGGTATGTGGAGACTCTAGGAAGTGTTGGAACAAGTTGGTGAGGTTGAGAGTTCTATTTGGGCATCTCGGTGAAGCCTAGTGAAGGAAGGTGAAACAAGAAGAGTTGAGTTTTTGAAGAAGAAAGAATGATAAGTTGCAATGTAATTGTGGGAGGGTCCATGATTCTCTACATCAAAACCTTAGTGACTTCAATTTGGTGAAGAAATCCTAGATTGTGTTGAAGTTTCCTAGACTTAAACTAACTAGTTCATTTTCCAACATATGACCCCTCATTGAACCTTGTTTGCTTCAATGATAGTTTCTAGCTTTGTCCATATTTCATTTGGTGTACTTAAAGATTTAATATGAAAGAGAAAATTAGTAGAAATAGACAAACACAATTTTCAATAGGCTTCATCACATTTGTTAAACCACTTAGGCTTATCTTCATCTTTAGCAGGTTCAGTTACATGTCCCATTGTTATCCTATGTAATCCAGCTTTTCTTAAGTGAATTGTCATGCATGATTTCCACTCAAAGTACTTGTATGGAGTTATAATGGGCATAAATGTTTGATCCATGATGAATAAATGCATAAAAAGAAGTGTTGAAAATAAGAGAACACGCACAAGACAACCCCCCTTTTTCACTCAATCAAAAGAGCCCCCCCCCCCCACCCCCAATACGACACTTTATAAGTTAGGGCATTTACTATTAAAATTAGGACCATTACATGGAAAAATTTTAAATATGCACTTTTGTAAAAGATGACACCCAATTCTAAGCTACTGATCAAAAGTTATAGCTAAAACAAATTTCAGTAAAATGGCCTATTTTAATACATCAATATTTTAAACAATAATATTGCATTTTACCAATAACAAATATGCCCTTTCGACCACTTGTTGGAATTGGGGTGGAATATAGAATCTAATGGTGTGATTTGTGAGGGGGAATTGGCCTCTTGACAACTCAAGCCTCACTCTTCATCTTCGACAAGTGAAAAAGAGGGCAAATAAAATCTCCAATATTCAGGCGTAGACAAAAAACACCAAATTTTAGTGCCTTATATCAGCTAAAAATAGTCAATAAACCTAGAAAAAATATCCCTAGGTCATAGTAGAGCTATGGGAAAACCATTTGAGGCTACAAACAATAAGAATACACAAAAAAATTGATGAAAATTAATGTTGTGAAGATAAAAATGCCCCTCCAGAAAAGCAATTTTTGCCAGAGTCTCTGGTTTCCAAATATGGACAATGTTTATATGAAAACGGGGGTTTTTGGGTCGAGTGCACTCAATGGTGAATTCTTTTTGGTGTGAAAGCACCCTAGAAAAAAGTTGCACTGGATATGAGCTAGAAACCTTTGATCCACAACTACATCGAATGATCTCCAAATCGGATGAAACTTGAGATAATATTGATTTTCTTGAGCCTTCTGGATGTGTCGAAATAGCTAGAATTGTTGTTAGTATAACCAAAAATGTTGCAATCACCCAGATCTCACAAAAGTCACATGCAAAATAATGGGATAAATGGGTCTTGTTAAATCCTTTTTGATTCTCCAAATCATTATAAAATGCAAGAGAAGAGCATATGAGATGAACAAGATCTCGCAGAACTCAATCTCTCAATTAGGAATAAAATGAACCCAAAACTCTCAAACTAGGGCTTTGATACTACGTTACAAATCTTGAATAAGATATGAAACACAAGAATCTATAAGAGGGATTTAAGCTACATAACCTAAAATGCAAAATGGAAGAAAACTAGTGATTTCAAGAGACATGCAAAAGTCAATGTGATAGAATTGCATTAAGAGATAAAACCTTCTACATAAAATAGTAGAGTAACAACAAAATGAATTCAAGAAGATGAAAATATAAGCTAGGTATCATGCTTGTATAGACTAGGGAGAGAGCTGGATGTGGCAACACCGATCAATAAGGAGCAACCATCTATCAAACTAAAGATAGAAAAGTACCTTCCCTACAAGATGGCTAATGGATGATCACATGTAGAAAGGTGACACCTCATAACCCACTCCCTAATTAAACATGCTTTATTAACCTAAGAATTTTTTTAAAAAGGTATGGGAAAATAAATAACCCAACTAGGAAATAAAAACCTACACTAACAGGAAACTTAGTTAAATAAATCCCTTATTTTTTGGTTTATTACTTCTATATCCTCATGGATTTGGAATCTTAGAAAATATATATTATATCTCTTTCCTTCTTTATAGATCAAATGAAGACATTGTGAGATTTACACTTTTCTCTCCAGAAATTAAAATCATTGTGTTATCTCAATTTCAATTAATCATTTGTATTTAATATTTTGATAGTCTTTATCACTTGCAATAATTTCTAGGTTAGTATTTATTTTGCATATCTAACATGTTGTCAAAGATTTTGTGCTAGGATAGGGTTTTAGTTCATAATTTTGAGAGATTCAAACATATTTGTTATCATCTTAAATGTATATTTTTCTCATACCTATTATACTCTTCTCTTGGATGCCTAGATGATAGAAAGATTTAGAGCAGTTTCATGAGAAAATCTAACATGTGAGGTTTACACTTGATTATTTTAAATTCTTGGTGATTACAATTTTTTAGTAATAATGAATTTATTTTGTTCCTGTTGTACCTCAAACTCATGTGACCCCCTTTTTTTCTTTTATTTATTCTTTTAAGAGTTAAGTCCCTCGGTGCCTTTTCTTCATTTCTTTCATTGCCTTTTTTTGTTTTGTTTTGCGAAAGTTAAAGATTTGGGCTTTCATTGTTCTCATTGTCTTTTGGATAGAGAACCCCCAACCCTTGATCTTTGTTTTGTCCCCTTTTTTTTCCCATGTGTAAATGTTGAACATAAAGATTACTCATTTCACTTTCTTCCAAGCTCTAGCATTGTAAATTTTAATCAATAAAATTTACACCTCATGGTTGTGCTCCTACTTTAACATGTCATATATATGTTTCCCCTAGGTCCATTTTGGTCCTCTTTACTCCAAATTTGATGTCACTTGTTGACATCACTGAGTGGGCCCCATCTTCGAGTTGCCTTCCCCCATTATCTAATTTGTTTGTTCTATACTTGGAGGACTAGGGTGTGGGACACCTTGGTCTTGGACCAAGTTGCCCCCCACTACTTTGGTCCCCCATAAACAAGAACCAATTTGAATCTGGGTAGGCTCTCTCCCTCACCAATCTATTTTGATCCTTGTGCTACACAAACAATTGGAGGTCGACCTAATTGGTAATTTATATAGGAAATCCTATATAAGTCATCTTATCAATTCATTTAGACCTAGAAGAAGCAATTGATCATTCTCATACCCCATCATTTGTGCATTTGTCAAGCATTTATCATCAAGCATTTTTGTACATTCAAGGCATCACTTTATCCTCCAAGCATCATGTAGAAAAGTTACATCAATATGCATGCAAGTACATGTGTTTGAATAAGGTTTTCCATCCATGTGTGTGTCATACTATTACATCCAACATTTGTGACTACATCCAAAAAGAATTGCATCATCAATATCTATATCAACCATTGCATGATTGAGGTATATCTCCTAGCATTTACTTCAGTATTTTCATTATTTAATTCAAGGTTAATTCCTAAACCAGGATTTGAACCAAGGCAAACCTCTATCCACAATCCTTTCTCCTATCTTTCTGTGTGTAGGGAATCAACTTAGAAATTGTACTCAAATAATCAACAGAGTTGATGATGAAGAACACATTTAGATTTTGACAGAGTGATATCCGAAGGACCAAAGCGAATTTCAACTACTTGGTCCCGAAAAACCAGCCTTAACTTTCAGTAACAGGTTCTAATTCTATTCATGTGCTTAGATCCATGTATATGGCTCTATTTGATACTTATAGTAGTATGTTCTTACTATTCCTCTTAAATTATCCATTATCTTTCCCTAACATCGCAATTTACATCCAAATTTCAACTCAAGGCGGGGGGGGAGAAAATTAGTAATATGATTAGTATTTTCAACCCATTTTCCAATTAAATTGTGGCTAGATCTATTGGATTTACCACCTTGTTTTAATGTGTCGATTCCTTAAGTAAGATTAGTGGTTTATTATCTTAATTGGTAAAACCCTGATTTTACACCATCACATAAGAAAACCAAGAAGGTTTGATTGTTGACCTATCTTTTCTTTTTTTTCTTTTTTGATGTTGGGCACCAAAGGTCTATAAAGTGAACACCCTATCCTCGACCCTCAACCCTAATGAATTTGTTGCTTTGTACCCTTGCAAACTATAAACCCTAATTCCTAGCACATTTATTATGGTCAATGGTCTGCTTATGTGAGAAACTTGCCTATATAACTTGGCATGATGCCAAAGTATTTTTTTTACCTTTTACATTTGGAATTGAAGCTCTCTCAGCCCATTGGTGTTTGCACATTGGTTCCTTTTTTTTTTCTTTGCATTTTAGTTTTTGTTTTGTCTTTAGGATGATCTTGAGGGTTTAGTGTCAGTTTTGTGTCTTTTTGTATGTTCTTTGTTTTCTATTTCCACTAAGTCTCTCAATGATTATTCGAGTAATCCCTCAGAGTCAAGTACTACCTAGTTTGGCTTCTTTTGTGTTTTGACTAACACCTTCAACCTTGTACATGACATAGTCCTCTTTGTAGGAGAAAATTAGGGGCTTGATTTGTAAACCCTTCATGAACAAAATTAACACTATAAATCAAATACCTTGTGAATGATATGCTTGGGAATGTAATTAGACAGTAGATAAAAGATTACCAAAATTGCATTTGTTTTGATTCATCTCAATCTTCAATCTCGTAAAGGACATAAAATGAATAAAGCTTAAGTGTTTCATTGATTGGGGATAAGAGTTTCTGATTAGTAAGTTCATTAAAAGTAAAGAAGTCTAACTTGGTCACCCTAAATCCCGATCCACACAAAAGAAATAATCTTAAGTATTGCTCACTTCATGAATTACGGACAACCTTTCTCATATTCGTTAACATTCATGAAGCCTTACTACCTTTGATTCTAAATATCACCAGATAAGTAAAAAATGAATAACACTAGTCGAGCATCGAGGTTTTTCTTTTGAAGTTCCTTAGATAATAAACTATCATCTCAATCCCTAACCCCGCCAAGATTTCAAAACATCCAACTCTTATGAGAGATTTGAGGATTGGCTTTGGGCATTTTAGTGTACATCACACAATAATAACATCCAAGGGATCTTTGATCCCTGATCCCAATAACTTAGCAACCATACTACTTTTGATCCTAAAGGATTAGGGGTTTCTAAAGCCTAAGACAACAAATGAACATGCTAACCCCTATACTTGACCCTGGTGGAGATTATCTTTTAGAGTATATGTAGAAATGCAAGGTGGTCAATTTGATAATCCCAAGCATGCTAAGAGGTGCATTAATGTGCTTTACTCATTGTTGTAGTGGTTAATGATTAGATTAAAGATAGCTAACAATGAAATACTTGTTGGTTACCTAACTTGACATGTTTGTGTAATAAAGATTGTGACATATCAAAAGAAATAGAAAGAGGAACCAATATGACATATCAATTCAAGGGGTATTAACCACCTTCAAAGATATTGCCTAAAGATATCGGCATCGCAAATAAAAACCTAGGACAAGTCAATGTGAAGGAATTTACAAAGAGGATCATGGATGAAAAAAACATAACACCATGGGCCACTTCATTAGAAAGATCATGTCTAGATCAAGAAACTACATTTCCAATATCTCTTCAATCCATAGATTTAGTGAAGGCTTATATAGACAACTATGATGTTGATCAAAGGAAAATATTTGGAGCCCCGAGAGAGGTTGTGTCACAAAATCCACCCAACAATAGAGAAAGAGTATTTGGGATACTTGTATATAATAATTATTTTGTTATGAATATTGACAATGGAAATAAGTACTATGATTTAATAGTAGATATCAACAATAATATGCTGGATAAACCAAGGAACTTGTTGACAAAATTAGTTGAAGTGGTCCATGGGATCATGCTACACAAAGATGGAAAGGGTCAAGTAACTCTTCTAAGTAGGGTTATAGGTTTACCTAATGGTAGAGACTTCCATTGATGGATACTTCTATTTACCAAAATAATTATCGCAAGGAAAGAACACTTAGATCGGGCTCCTATCATTAGTGAATGTCTACACAACCAATTGATACCAATAAAGAAGGACCCCAAGTTTTATATGCCATTATAACTAGTTTATTTGCTTGTCATTTAGGCAACATTCCTGAATTTATCCATGGTAGGGTCATTGATAGACAAAATAATGAGAAATTACAGACACTATCCTCAATTACTATTGGCAAGAAATAAGGTTGATTATTGTACTATAAATGATGCCTTCACTTTCACAATAGTCGGTAATCTAAAAGGTGGTTTTGCACAAAGGCTTTTAGTTATTGAGCTACATCAAAATCCAATAATTTGGCAAGTATTAAATTCATTTCAAGACCTTTACATACATAAGTGTTGTAGGCTATAATAAGGCTTCCTTCAAGTTGCCTGTGTACCCAATGTGATAAGTTGATTCTATTGGAGATGTGTAGGCAAATGGGAGAAGCACATAAGCTCACAATGACAAAGCGTAAACAATGTTGCACCTGATAACTTAATGATTAACGGATAGTACCAAACCGGTACTGAGAGGGGGGGGGGTGTGAATCAGTACAGACAAAAACACAATCTTAAACCGGTTTGTCAGCAAATATTGTGCCTCGATAGACAAACAGTAACACCGGTCTTAAACATAGTACAACCGACAAAACCCAGAATAACTGAGACAAGCATAAACCGATTGACACTTATCCTCTCATACAATCTAATACTTCATTTCCATTTCATCCTAGTGCATAGACAAGTAATCTATCATCAAAAGATATATAAACAGCTAGATCAACATGTTTTACCTTCAGACACACATTACTCAAACCATCGCAAGAATATCACCACACATGACACACAAAATTTTCACGTGGAAACCCAACTAGGAAAAACCACGGTGGGGATGAATACCCACAAGCTTGTTTTTGAACTCTTTAGAAGTTCCCTTTGTTAGGAGCCTTGTCCGGTTAAAGACTGATACAATAGGTTCTGTTAGGAACCGACCCTGTTAGGGATCACTCGGTTAAGGAATGGCTAGAATACTCGGTTAAGGGTTAAACCCTATTAAAGGTTATCTTGTTAGAGGATTTCAAGAACTCAATGGTTTGAGTCACCCTATTAAAGGATTTACAACAAGCCAGTTAAAGCTACCCTGTTAAGGGATTTCTCAACTGTTGAAGTGGTTAGAGATCAACAGGTTTTACAATGATCTGATAACAGCACTCAATGCCAATGCAAATCCACTTTAGCTCCTCTTCGCCTTCTGCACTTACACTCTGCAGGTATCACTTCTCTCTTTTGGTCTGACAAGGATTACGTATCTCTTCTCTTGGATACACACACACAACTTTTGCCAACAACCTCAGAAAGAAACATGACATCGACCTTATAGGAAACAGATAGGTCGGTAGCATAAACCCTAAACCCTAAACCTGTTAGGTTAAGGAATTCGAATGGTTCAATCCTGACCATTGAGCACATTGCATTAAAAGGAACAGTCTTGATCCAATCTCAAGACATTCTCCATCGATCATTTTCCACCGATTTCTTGGCGGCTGATAACCCATCACACGTTATCACCATTTACAAACTTCACACATTCCCGAGGTAGATGGGAGCAATCTCCTTCATGCAAGATCCTTCATGCACACAAGGCTGACGTGGCACCATGATCTGTTCTTCATTACAATGGTAACTCATCACATAAAGTCACTGGTTGAGCCACACAGGCTTGAAGCACTTCAACTGGAAACCCTGAAGTTGAGACTACCAACCGGTAATCATACAAAGCTTTCGTGTGTCGGTTCCCATAATCATATGCCGGTTCACCTTGAACAAACACACCACTTCACTTTGGCATAAATGTCGGTTCACAGTGTTATACCAGTTCTCACATGTGTCGGTTCTCACCTCTTCAGCATATTGACATCAATGACAACATACAATGTCATTATGTCCTCATACCGGTTCACATAATGCCAACAATCTCCCCCTTTGGCATTGATGACAATATACAAAGATATCTCTCTGCTTCACATCTTCTCCCCCAATTTCTATAGATATCTTCTTTGCTTCTCTTCTTCTTCCCGTTTGACAACAATGCCAAAGTGGAGGCACAAGCTTCCCTATTCCATTATGCTTCTCCCCCTGAGGAGTAGCATCCTTCAACACATCAATCCTAAAGAAAAATTTGACTATGCAATACCTGACTGATGTGGAGCATATAGGTTTAGTTCACCTCTTGAAGGGGCAACACCCCTAATTCACCTCTTAAGTACATAAATGTAGCCTTTGGGAGAGGCTTGGTGAATATGTCTGGTAACTGCTCCTTACTGGAAACATGTTCCAGTGCAATCTCTTTGTTCTGAACCTTTTCTCTCAAGAAATGATACTTTAGCTCAAAGTGCTTGGTTCTTGAATGTAAAACCAGATTCTTGGAGATGTTAATTGCACTAGTATTGTCACAAAATATACTTACCAGTTCAGATACAAGAACTTTGAAGCCATTTAATACATGCTTCATCCAAATTGTCTGAGTGCAGTTCATGAAAGCTGCAACATACTCTGCTTCTGCTGTAGACTAAGAGATACAACTCTGCTTCTTACTCATCCATGAGACCAGTCTACCACCGAGAAAGAATGCACCACCGGTTGTGCTCTTCCGGTCATCTACATTACCAGCCCAATCAGCATCCGTGAACACTCTCAGGCTAAAATCATTATTGTATGGATACCATAACCCATAGTCAATAGTTCCCTTCAGATACCTAAGAATCCGCTTGACTGCAACCAAGTGGGATTCTCTAGGACTTTTCTAGAACCTTGCAGTAATGCCAACTGCATGTGCAATATCTGGTCTGCTATGCACTACATAATGCAACTTACCAATCATTGATCAGTATTCCTTCTCATCAACCAATGCTGAGTCATCCTCTTTGGATAGTTTACAACTAGTCACCATCAGTGTACCAACCAGTTTGCTATCTTCCATGCCAAAGGTCTTCAACACCTCTTTGACATACTTGGATTGAGTGATAAAGATTCCATCTTTTATCTACTGGATCTGCAGTCCAATGAAGAACTTAATCTCCCCTATGAGTGACATCTCAAACTCTTTCTTCATCTCATTTGCAAACTCATGACTCATCTTTTCATCTCCACCAAAGATAATGTCATCAACAAATACCTCACAGATCAAGATCTAATCTCCTTCAGACTTCAAGTAGATATTGCTATCTTCACTTGTTATCTCAAATCCAATCTTCACAAGATGGGAATGCAGGCGTTCATACCATGCTCTAGGTGCCTGCTTTAAACCATATAAGGCTTTATGTAGCCTACACACCATGTCACTATCTTCAGATAGGGCAAACCCATCTGTTTTCTCTATATATACTTCCTCTTCAAGTACGCCATTTAGGAATGCAGATTTTACATCCATTTGATATACTTTGAATCCTTTAAAAGCTGCATATGCAAGAAGCATACAAACTCCTTCCAATCTGGCTACAGGAGCAAAGGTTTCTCCATAGTCTTCTCCTTCCTCTTGGGCATATCCTTTGCACACCAGTCTGGCTTTGTTTCTAATCATTGTGCCATCCTCATTCAGCTTATTTCTGAAAACCCATTTGGTACCAATGACATTTTTATGCTCCGGTCTGGGTACCAAAGACCATGTACCATTTTTCTCTATCTGTTCAAGTTCCTCTTCCATTGCCTTGATCCAGTCTTCATCTTTATGTGCCTCTTTGAATGATTTAGGCTCAAGTTCAAAGATCATACATGAGTTTTCTCTGACTTTTCTTCTTGTAAGGATTCTTGCATCCTTATGTGCTATGATCTTCTTAGGATCATGACTCAGCTTGACATACCAAGGAATGGTCTTGATAGATTCCTCTTGCTTTTCTTCTTCATCCTCATCTCTATCAGTATCAGCATCTACATCCACCAGTGTAGGGACACTGTTACTGGTACTTGGTTGACTGACAACTAGTTCCCAGAAGGTTACAACTGGTTCATTTACTGCTTGCTCACTGTTGGTTTCCTCAGTTTTCTCAGAGGTTTCATCAACTCTTACATTGATGCTTTTGATAATTCTCTAAGTCCTATTATTGAAACACTTGAGAGCTTTGCTCTTGGTGGAATACCCTAGGAATGTTCCCTCATCACATTTTTCATCAAATTTTCTCTGGTGTTCGGTCCTCTCGATGTAACATTTGCTACCAAACACTCTAAAGTAGCTAACCACAGGTGTCTTACCGGTCCAATACTCATAAGGAGCTTTATCCTTACCTTTCTTAAAGAGTACCCGGTTCATTGTGTAGACTGCAGTGCTCACCGCTTCTCTCCAAAAGGTGTGAGCTACCTTTCCTTGAATCAACATAGTTCTAGCTGCTTCAACCACAGTCCTGTTATTCCTCTCTGCTAGGCCATTCTACTATGGAGTCCAGGGGGCAGACAATTGCCTCTTGATGCCATGTTCTTCACAGTACTTGTTGAATTCATCGGAAGTGAATTCCCCTCCTTGATCAATTCTCAAGCACTTGATCCTTTTATCGCTTTCCTTCTCCACTAATGCTCTGAAAGCTTTGAACTTTACAAAATCTTCAGACTTGTCTTTCAAGAATGTGACCCACATCATTCTTGAGCAGTCATCAATGAGAATCATGAAGTACATATCACCCTGCACACTCCTAGTTTTCATAGGACCACACAAATCAGTATGCACAAGATCAAGCAAATTGTCAGTAGTGAAAGGTTTACCTTTAAAGGTTGAGGAAGACATTTTCCCCAACTGACACTCTCTACACAAGGTATTATCCGGTTTGCTTAGCACCAGCAACCCTCTAACTACCTTGATCTTACTAGCCTTCACAATGTTATCAAAGTTTACATGGCAGAGTCTCCTATACCATATCTAGCTATCATCAAATTTAGCCATACGACATGTACTTATATTTGCATTCAGCTAAAATGGGTTACCTTTGGTCTGCATGCCGGTGGCCACCAATTCACCATTCTTTCCTTTGATTCTGCATACTCCATTCTTGAATTCTAGAGTGAGACCACTGTCATTCAGCTGGGCAACACTTAGAAGGTTGTGTCTGAGACCATCAACTCAATACACATTGTCAGCACTACTCTTTCCATTCAGAGAGACGGACCCTCTACCTTTGACCATGCGTGGTGCATCATTTCCAAAGTGAACCGCACCACCATCATACTCTTCCAAGGATAGAAACTTGCTCCGATCGGTCACCAGTCATATGGTGAGAACAACCACTGTCAATGATCCACTCATTGGAATTATCAAACCGGGAGACAAGAGCCTTCTTGTCTGACACATCTTCCTTGACAGCAACAAACACAATATCTTCATTTTCTTCATCTTCTGATTCCTCATCTGTGACACCTTCATCAACTGCCACAAAACAGTTTCTCTAGTTTCCTCCTTTGAATTTCTTGAACCTTTCCGGTTTGTCCTTGTTGTCGCCATTAAGACAGTTTACAGCAATATGTCCTATCCAGTTACAAGAAAAGCATTTCAATGGGAGCTTACCTCTATATTTGTCAGTTCCTTTAGGAAGTTTCCTGGCAAGGAGAGCTTCAAATGCCATCAGAATCTCCTCATCATCCATTTCTCTGCTCTGTCTTGGTTCACCACTGGTGCTAGCTTCTTTTCCTTTTCTAGATGGTACAATAGGAGCTTTAAAAGCTGATTCAGTCTTTTGAACACTGCCATCAAAACTATTTAGTTCATAGGCTGTCAACTTTGCAATGATGGAGTCTAGGGATACCTTAGTCTTGTCTATTGATCTCAGCTTCTGAATAGCAGCAACCCTTATTGCATAGACTAACAATAGGGATCTCAGGACTTTGCTTACCACAGTGGAGTCTTCCATTTTACCACCTGCACTCTTGATATCTCCGACAACAGTTTTGATTCTTATTCCATACTGTTGAATGGTCTCACCTTCAACCATCCACATATCTTCAAACTTCCCTCTAAGGCTTTCTTCCTTAGCTTGTTTTACATGCTCATCACCGCCATAGATATTTTCAAGAGTATCCCATACCTCTTTGGGATTTACCTTATCTTGGACATCAATAAACTCAATGTCAGATAAACTACTAATTAGGGCTTCCATGACTTGCCCATTCTCCTGCACTTCTCTCTTTTGGTCATCAGTGAGAGTACCGATAGGGGCAACATAGGCATTCTCAAAATAGCTCCAGTGTTGAGCACCCATGCTTTTGATGTATATCTTCATTTTGTCTTTCCATATACTGAAATTTTCTCTGTTAAACTTTGGACCTTCCCTCTTCATCATTAGACTAGGATCTTTACCTCAAGCAGTTAACCTTATAACAGAGAGAACCTGGAGGACACTCTGATACCAATTGATAACTTAATGATGAATGGATAGTACCAAAGTGGTACTAAGAGGGGGGGGGGGGTGAATCAGTACAGACAAAAACACAATCTTAAACCGGTTTGTCAGCAGACATTGTGCCTCGATAGACAAACAGTAACACTGGTCTTAAACAGAGTACAACCAACAAAACCCAGAATAATTGAGACAAGCATAAACTGGTTGACACTTATCCTCTCATACAATCTAATACTTCATTTCCATTTCATCCTAGTGCATAGACAAGTAATCTATCATCAAAAGATATATAAACAGCTAGATCAACATGTTTTACCTTCAGACACACATTACTCAAGCCATCACAAGAATATCACCACACATGACACACAAATTTTTCACATGGAAACCCAACTGGGAAAAACCACGATGGGGATGAATACCCACAAGCTTGTTTTTGAACTCTTTAGAAGTCTGCTTTGTTAGGAGCCTTGTCTAGTTAAAGACTGATACAATAGGTTCTGTTAAGAATTGATCCTGTTAGGGATCACCCAGTTAAGGGATGGCTAGAATACCTGGTTAAGGGTTAAACCCTATTAAAGGTTACCTTGTTAGAGGATTTCAAGAACTCAATGGTTTGAGTCACCCCGTTAAAGGATTTACAACAAGCTGGTTAAAGCTACCCTGTTAAGGGATTTCTCAATTGTTGAAGTGGTTAGAGATCAACAGGTTTTATAATGATCTGATAACAACACTCAATGCCAATGCAGATCCGCTTTAGCTCCTCTTCACCTTCTGCACTTACACTCTGCAAGTATTGTAGATGGATAAAAATGACCATATTCCTAAATGAATATTTTATGTTCATTTCTCTATTTAATTAAATCACCCACATTCCTCTATTTAAATTAAGTAAATTACTCAATTTATTTAAATTAAATTCACTAGACCTATTTTGACATTTAATGAAAAAATCATTTTATTCAATTAAATCCCTTCTATCCACTTTTAATTAAATTCAAATTTAATTAAATAGTTTACCCTAAATTGAATACATCTAATTTATTTGATTTCCCCAAATTGCAACCAAATTGAATTAAATTCATTTTATTCAATTAAATCCTATTATCCTATTCCTAACCCCTTCTAGACTCTTCTAATCACTTCTAAATTAACAAAACCCATTTTCTAAACTTTGTCACATCCCTAAACAAAGGGAAGTCACTTCTCGAACCCTCAAAGTCTTTGAAAACCCTTAAAGGCTTCAACCACTTAACTTTGAAAGTCTCCCAAACCATTAATGGTTAACTCAACCCTCTAGCATGATTAAAGAATTTCCCTAAACTCAACCTCCATGTAACCCAAGGGTCTCATCAAGCATTTATTGCTTTGACCATGGTTATCCTTAATCTTTTGCACAAGAGTTTATCCTTTGGGTAAAACCTTTATCTAATGGGTAATCCTAACTTAACCATAACCCTTACCCCCTAAGATAACCATGAGGTCTTCTCAAGCATTTAATGCTTCCTACCTCTCTTCTCAACCCAATCTTATGTTGACATTTGTCACCATTTCATTGGTGACAATTGCAAACATGGATTCCCAACTTTCAAACTCAACCCTTGATTAAATCTTTCAATCCTGGCCATCCATTGCCCTATTTTTGCTATAAATATAGCTCTCATTCCTCCATTTTTCATCACCCAAGTCTTTAGCATCATACTTATACTCAGATCCATGCAATTTTTACTATCTCATTTATGCTCATCATTTAGCCTCTCTTTTAAATAGGAATTAATCTAAATATGCATGTTTAGAGTATTTTCTTTATCATTCAGCTTAATCATAGACTAGTATATCATGCTAGGATAGTCTTGTTACTAATATTGTCATCTTATAAACTAGTTTATTTCATTTATAGGATCATGTATAACTTAGGATGCATTTCATCTTAAAATAAACCAAAGCATCCCTTGTTCTTGCATTTGTCATCCCTAAACCACTTTGCTCAGTGATCTGAGAGCAAAGAAATTGGTTTGAGGGACCTTGTGAGATAGAGAACCATGGAACCAACCTTGGGAAGCTGAGCCATACTTCATGACTCCATAGCTTGCACCAAGAAGTCCCATGGGTGTGTGAGCAAAGTCTCTTTGAGCTCCGTTTTCTACATATTGAGTTCTATCGACCCGCTTTTCCTGCATACAGCTATCACTTCTATCTTCTGGTCTGGCAAGAATTACATATCTCTTCTCTTGGATACACACACACAACTTTTGCTAACAACCTCATAAAGAAACATGACATCGACCTTATAGGAAACAGGTAGGTGGGTAGCATAAACCCTAAACCCTAAACATTTTAGGTTAAGGAATTCAAACAGTTCAATCCTGACCGTTGAGCACATTACATTAAATGCAACAGTCTTGATCCAATCTCAAGACATTCTCCATCATTCATTTTCCACCGATTTCTTGGTGGCTGATAACCCATCACGCATTATCATCATTTATAGACTCTGGACATTCCTGAGGTAGATGGGAGCAATCTCCTTCATGCAAGATCCTTCATACGCACAAGGCCGACGTGGCACCACGATCTGTTCTTCATTACAATGGTAACTCATCACACAAAGTCACCGGTTGAGCCACATAGGCTTGAAGCACTTCAACCAGAAACCCTAAAGTTGAGACTACCAACCGGTAGTCATACAAAGCTTCCATGTGTCAGTTCCCATAATCATATGCCGGTTCACCTTGAACAAACACACCGCTTCACTTTGGCATAAATGTCGGTTCACAGTGTTATATTGGTTCTCACATATGCCGGTTCTCACCTCTTCAGCATATTGACATCAATGACAACATACAATGTCATTAAGTCCTCATATCGGTTCACATAATGCCAACAACACCTTCCCTTTTAAAATAGGTGCCCACAATTATGTGGACATGAAGACTACTAAGACAACAAAGACAACAAAGACATTGATGGTTGCTTAAAATGTTTAGTCCTTATCTACACTTATGGACATATTTAACCCATTTGGGAAAATCGACCCAATCATAGGGGCATACTTTAGGCATTATCTAGAGATAGAAGATCACTGAACAAGCTATGTTGATTATTATGATATAAGGATGAGACTGTTGCGAGATAGACCCAAAGCTAGCAAACTTGACTACAACAATCTAGATCCAGAAGGGATTGAAAGAAGATGGAAATAAACATCATCCATCTTATGATACCAGGAAAGTATATAATCAAGCCATATTTAATGTGGATCACACCATACATGGGCCTAAGGATATGGATGAAAGAGGACAAGAATTGGTTTAAATAACCAAAGAGTGGATGCCACAACCCTATGCAATATTATATCCGCCTAAAGTAAGAGCCAAGACTTCTAAAGGAGGAGAAATAATCTCCGAGAAGGATACATCATCTTCTTCCAAAGTAACTAATAAGAGCTCAAAGACTTTCGCTCATGCGATGAAATCTACAATAAGGATCCTTGGTAATATGAAAACTATATCTAAAGCTCAAGAATCTTCAAAATCCACCACTCTTAGTCAGTATAAGCAAAAAACTTCAACTTGATAATGAGAAAAGAGGAGAGGACTTCATAAGGAAAAGATAGATATAAGAAAAATCAATAGCCCCATACATATAAGTGAACAAGAGTTTCTAAGAGGCTAGTAGTTGAAGATTCCTTTAAATATGAAGATGAAGAAGTATCATTGCATGGAGAAAAGGGGCAAGGATTGTAGTCTCATCTGAAGAAGAAACTGATATTTCCTCTTCTTCCCCTTCTCTCACTGAAGAACACCCTCCATCTCAACAAGAGAAGCTACCTTCTCCACCTACTAGTAATACCTTCATTTTAGGACCTTTCAACAACCATATCTTATGCATATAGGCACCTTTTTGGGTCCTATTTTTTTAAGCATGTTTTTTTTTTGTATACCTCAATATTAGTGCTCTCTATTACATCTCATATTTTCCTTGTGCTATAATTTTAATATTTTGTCCTATTTTGGTTCTTGTTTTTAAGGGTGCTATTTATATTTTAAATTGGATTAATCATAACATGTCAAACATTATACTTACGCAGGGGGTTATTTAAACAGCTATGAGTGTTGAAATTGAATAACATAGGGGAACGGATTGTTAATGACCACAAACTTAATTTAGAAATTGTCAATTTAATGTAGTAGTATTTGAGGGTTTATACATAGGCATTTTATAATCAAGAATTAAAACAAGGTTCTATTTTGCAGGGATTTTCATCTTCAATTTTTATATCAAATTCTATTAGGTTCTATTATCAAGCTAAATTAAGAAAACCATTTGTTTTAGAAAACAAGGGATGATGTATTACCTCATTGTGCAGGACCTATTATCCTATCTCTCTAGACTTGTGGTTGAGCCAAGTAATTATGAACATGAGTATATATAATTTAATAATAATGACATGGTATATGGGCTAACATGTCTTACTATCTTAGAAGATATTTCACATCAACTTGAGTATATTGAGTGTCCTTTCACTACCTAGAACTTCATTTGATATCTATATCTAGATACCTTGATTCTTAATCTAAGAGTGATGTTTACTTTGGAGAACCTTTGACATATAGGTGTTATTTCTCCCAATCCTCCTAGTCCTCTTGATTCCATATATAGTTGATGACATATCTCCAATACTTGTTGCTATTTCAAAGTTCAAAGTTGCTTCTTTGAGAGATTCTAGTGATTATTTATAGTAAGGTTGTATATGCAATTTGGTTTCACTTCATTAATACACATTTCTACCAAACATATCTTCTTTTTTTGTGTAATCCCATTCTTCGATCTAAAAGATACAATTGGGAATTTAACTCTCTCTTGTAGGACTTTCCTCCAATACTTGTCGCTTCATTATAGTTCATAGTCATGCCTTCAAGGGATTCCTATGATTCTTTATAACAAAAAATCATGTATACATGACCCCCTTCTTTGGGAGGTTTGATTACTAGAAATTTCACATATATTTGTGGATTCTTACCTTTTTGATCTTGATGAAACGAGGATATTTATCTTCTATTTGATGATAGCTAGCAATATTTTTATAATCTCCCATTTTGGATTCTCTTCTACTCTCTCTGCCACATCATGCTAGTCACTTGACACATCTTGATTCACATTGGTCCAAGTCTCACATTTCAATGGTCATTGTTTTTAAATCTTGTATGACACAATCACAATTTAATATTGATATTGAGAAACATAACTAACTTATAGATTCATACATCTTAATACCTCGATACATTCCACTTGATTGAGAATTTAATATTTTGATATATTAGGGTTTCTTTTTGTCAAAAGAAAGATGTATCATTTGTCTAGGCATCTACTACAACATTTACGATGCAATATTATGTACTATTATTTTCTTTCTTCTCTGTGGAGGCACACATGCAACATATCTTGTAGGGGTTTTGAGACTCTCACTTTTGAGGGGTCTATTTTGTAGGTATTTTAAGACACACACATCTTATCTCCCATGGGTTCTTTCATATTTTATTTTTTGGGGTACATTGTCTTATATTTTGGAATTATTTAAAATTATGCATGGGCAGATAACATTTCCATTTTTTTAGGGGCTCATTTTTTCTTACCTCAGTTACATGCATGGGGGTTGTTAATGTATTATTTTATTCACCTTGGATACATTTTACCCTAAGTTTGATAATGAGTTGTACACGTTCTCTTTCTTTCACAAGATTCTACTTTTTTCTTTATTCTCATTGACTTGGAAACTTAGTTAAATCAAATCCCTTTTTTGGGGGATTTTTGTTGCTTCTTAATCCCTATAGATATGGAATCTTTGAGGCTATATATTTTACCTCTTTCATTCCTGAATAACATTGGATGAAGCTTTTATAATTTTATGCACTTCTCTCTCCAAATAATATTTCAATCATGCTATTTTGATTTTAATTAATTATTTCTATTTAATAGTTTTATAATCTCTATCACTTATGTTGTTTTTTATTTAATATTAGTTTTGCAAATTTTAATATTGTCTGGTAAAATCCTAAACTTAAAAATATTCATATGTTCTAAAACCTATCATTTTGGCTTGAGAGAAGGTGAAATATTTGATAGTAGAATAATCAACCTGACAACATAGAAAAAAACAAATTAGAAAATATAAAATGATGCAATATATTAGGAGATGTAATGTTGGTTAAATTAGGGTTTCACCAATTAAGATGATAAAATCACCACTAATCTTACCTAATAAATCATTACATTAAAAGGGGAGGAAATTCAATAGATCTAGCCACAATTCAATTAGGGGAAAGGGTTGAGATGTCAATTAAAGTTACTTATAGGTTGTCTCCCCTTTTTGAGTTGAAATTGGATGTGAATTGTAAGGTTTGGGGTAAATCAATGGATAATTGAAGTGAAATGACAATAACAAAGTGCTATAGTTATTAGACAAAGCCACAATCCGATATCTGAGCAGAAGAAGAGGATTAGAACCTGATACTAAAAGTTCAAGTTGAATTGTCAGGATTGTGGTGGTAGGTTTCCCTAGTCCATTAACTCTTAGATAGGCAAGTGAGATCTTTTCCGTATCAGGGAGACACAATAGTCCACTATTAGAACATCAAGCAAAATTCTCGGGACCATGGTGGTAGGTCGTCCTAGTCCTCCGCTTTTTGCTCCTTCAAAATCTAAACCTATTCATCATCGTCAATTCTTTTAGAGTCTTCTATCCTAGCTCCTAAGTCGATTCCATACACACACAAAAGAGAGGAAAAGGGTCGTGGATAGGAGTTTGCCTTGGGTCAAACCTTGATTTAGGAATTAAGCTTAAATTGAATTGAATTATCAAATTTAAATACAAAAGTAAATGCTAGATGACATGCCTCATATTTGCAATGGTAGATAGAAGATTGATGATGCAATACTCTTTAGACGTGATCACACATGTTGAATGTTCTAACATGAAAAACACATGAACATGAATGACCTAATCAAACATGTGTGCCTGCATGAAGATAGATATGACTTATCTCCATGATGCTTGAAGGATATGGAATGCTACCTTGAATTCTTGAGAATGCTTGAAAATGTACAAATGATGGGGTATGTGTGTTATGGCGTGGATGTCAAAATGAATTGATAGGATGTCCTTATATAGGGTTCCCTAGTTAGGTTACTATTTAAGCCAACCTCCAATTGTCAAGTGTATCCACGGGGACCAAAATCCATCAAGGAGGGAGAATTCCCACTCATAATTAGAATGGGCCATGTTTAAGGAGGAACCAGGTGCCATGGTCCAGATAGGGGCGCCATAGCATCCTCGTCCTCCAAAATTAGGACAAGAAGGAACCAAACAAAGTGGACATAGCCTTGGGATGGGGTCCACTTAGCCATGTACACAAGTGACATCAAGATCAGAGTAAAGAGGGCCAAAACAGACCAAGTGGGAATGTAGATAGGACACACTAAAGTAGGAGCACAAATATGAGATGTGAATTATATTGATTACTGTATATGGTGAAAAGTGGATAAGAACAATATTGAAAGACTAAATGAATTCAACCACAAAACCCTACCCTAACAACAACAAAGATCCACTATAGCATATGAAGATTACCTAAGACAATGCAAATCAAATAATATCACAAAGATTATACCATCACATGTCCAATAGGGTTTGGGTCTTCATTCTTCCTATCTTCATTGATCTTGCTTGATATATTTGCTCTTAGATTTTATGTGTGCACAAGAGCTCAACAAAGAACGAAAATGTGGTTGCAAGTAGACTTGATCGCATATGAAAGTTCGAATGCTAGGATGTGTAGTCGGGTAGTCAACGGGGGTTTGATAATGAAGGAAGCATCTCCTTATATAGAAGACACCATAAGAAATGAAGGGATAAGATTGAGAGGTGTAAAAGATAAATGGTCGGCTATGATTAGAGGGTAGGTAGAGGAAATAAGAAAATAATGAGAGGGTAGGTAGTGTAGGAATTAAGAGATAAATGACGTGTCATAGGTAGAAAAGGTTAGTGAATTAATTAAACAAATAAAGATTCATTTAATTAATAGAGGAAGTGGGATCAATTAAATAAATAAATGTATTTATTTAATTTAGGAAAAGGGATAATTTAAATAAATAAAAGTATTTATTTAAATGAGAAATAAGGCTAGAAGAGGATAAATGAATTAATTAAATAAATAAATATTTATTTAATTAAAAAAGAATTAGGCTTAAAATAATTCATAGCTGACCATTTATCTTTTACACCTCTCAATCTTAACCCTTCATTTTGTATGGTGTCTTCTATATAAGGAGACGTTTCCTTCATTATCAAACCCCCGCTGACTACCCGACTACACATCCTAGCATTCGAACTTTCATATGCGATCAAGTCTACTTGCAACCACATTTCTGTTCTTTGTTGAGCTCTTGTGCACACATAAAATCTGAGAGCAAATATATCAAGCAAGATCAATGAAGATAGGAAGAATGGAGATCCAAACCCTATTGCACATGTGATGGTATAATCTTTGTGATTTCATTTGATTTGCATTGTCTTAGGTAATCTTCACATGTTATGGTGGATCTTTGTTTTTGTTAGGCTAGGGTTTTGTGGTTGAATTCATTTAGTCTTTCAATATTGTTCTTATCCACTTTTCACTATATACAGTAATCAATATAATTCACATCTCATATTTGTGCTCCTACTTTAGTGTGTCCTATCTACATTCCCACTTGGCCAGTTTTGGCCCTCTTTACTCTGATCTTGATGTCACTTGTATACATGGCTAAGTGGACCCCATCCCAAGGCTATGTCCACTTTGTTTGGTTCCTTCTTGTCCTAATTTTGGAGGACGAGGACGCTATGGTGCCCCCATCTAGACCATGGCACTTGGTTCCTCCTTAAACATGGCCCATTCTAAATATGGGTGGAAATTCCCCCTCCTTGATGGATTTTGGTCCCCATGGATACACTTGACGATTTATTTAATTAGACAAGACAATTTTAGGTGTTTGCATTTTGCCCCTCTTTGAGACAATGCAGCTTGTCACGTTGTTTCAAAGAAGATAAGATGAACTGATACAAAGTTGGGCCCCAAGATGGGAATGATATGCCCCCTCGAGAGATTGGATGAAAATGTCTGAAAAGATCACAGAAATTCTCTCGATAAGAAAGAAAGGCAAGAATGGACTAACCGGATAGGATAAAGTGACAAAGTCAACGGATAACAAAGATTGACACAAGAGACCAGGGCTGGGGCTAGGGATAGGGTAGTCTATAAGATAGACAACAAGGGGAAAACATCCTCATTGTCATCCACACATCCAAGAGATCAGAGTGTAGAGAGAGGATAGAGCAACAATAGTCAGCAGCGATGGCTTTGGTTCACAGATTCGATTGCATTCGTCGATTTTAGAGGCTAGCAAATGCAAGAGAGTCGGTGAGTACCGCAAAACCTCCTTGTACTTCATCGCAATAAATGTTGTCATCAATGCATGTTAGTTAGCACATTTAATGCATTTTAGATATTTCAAGTAAGGGTAAAAACAATGCTAAGGCGAGTCTATACTGGTGTTAAGCACGTCTGGGTAGGCTAGACACGTCCGTGTTTGTGTCAGGCGCGTCTATGAATGCAAAGGTGTTTATGTCAGATGCGAGCGTGTCTACATTATGCAGGCGCATTTATGTTGTATGGGTGCGTCTGTGTAGAGCAGAGGCACGTCTATGTACGTTAGGCGTGTCTATGCAAAGCAGACGCTTATGTGCAGTATGTAAGCGCATTTATGTATTCTAGGTCGAATCGGCAATTCTGTGATGAACATACGTTGTCGATTAGATAAGCTGCTGAGAGGATACACTCAAGCAGGTCCTCTAGGGAAGACTAGGACAACAAATAGGGCTAGGATTGACAATTCTGTGATAGAACATATGTTGCCAATCAGGAAAATACTCAAGGGGATACGCTCAAGCAGAGGCCCTAGGATAGGATAGATCGAGGCACTTTGTGATGAACAAGGAATGCCAAAACATAGTACTTTGTGATGAACAAAGAGTACCACTAGGATAAAAAGCAATACTTTGTGATGAACAGGGAGTGCCACTAGGATAAAAAGCAACACTTTGTGATGAACATGGAGTGGTACTAGGATAGAATGCCATAAACACTAAGATAAAAAGCAACAATTTGTGATGAACAGGGAATGCCACTATGATTGACACAATTGATTTGCTTGACTGCAGGAGGATCTACCTATGCTGGAGTCATGAGAGAGATTCTCGTCGACTCAGAGCTTGCGAGTAGAGCTGACAGTTGAGGAGAGAGTAGCAGTTCAGGCTATGGGCCTGCTACATATTTTGTATGTGCCTAAGTTTCAGGCAAACATGGGGTTGCTGACTATGGTAGCTGAGAGATGGCACTCAGAGACTTACAATTTTCATTTGCCGATGGGTGACATGACAATCACCTTGGAGGATGTTTACAGGATTCTGAGGATAGCAATCGATGGGGAGTTAGTACCCTACGATTGAGATGGAGACAGGGATGCACTAAGACGAGTGTTCCAGGATCCAGGACTAGAGATGAGGGTTGGACACGTGGCTTGGGATACCATGACATAGACAAGATTAGCACTACCAGCAGTATTGGTAGGAATGATCAATGGGTTCCTTTGTCTGGATAGGGCGACATGAGGATTGGTTGTGGGCTGGGGTGATACACTGAAGATATTGGTGACACAACACACCAGATTTGCATGGGGACCATGTCTGCTGGCACATTTGTACTGTGAGCTACATCAGTTTGTATACCATGGATCGATAGGATTGGGTTGCAGAGTTACACTATCGTAGGTATAGGCATATGAGCATCTGTCGGTGACACGATCGATACACTTCAAAGGCAGGGGCCATGGTTGTAGTTTTGTGCATTTGTATGACATGATTACATCTCAATCACGGATTGGGAGATTAGAGTACTGGAGCAGGGTCATTGATGAGATTGACACTGTAGTATGGAGGTTGTATGGAGAGTGCAAGGAGTAAGAGGATGATGCAGTGGAGCTGCCATATAAATTTCAGAGCAAGTATTTAAGTAGGCAGATGCCATATGTGCTGGAGAGGCAGTTGGTGGATAGGGTGGGTAGGCAGTTCGACAGGATACAACGGATACCACGGGGTTCCAAGATGTATGCTCAGATAGTGAGGGATTAGGCCACTTCATGCCATTGTTATCATATGATCAGGCAGTGATGCAGCTGGTAGAGATGATTCCCTTGCCTTGGGATATGTGGCCAGAGATAGAGGATGCAGGGATGGATGCAAAGTATACTGCATATTGGGCTGAGCATCCATTTCCACGGTTGACAGATCCAAGGGAGCTGATAGATAGAGATGGTAGAGGTAAAGGCCAACAAAGGAGGCATGGTATAGTAGGAGAGAGGAGAGTGGCTTCGAGGAGGGAGGGTAGAGAGGAGAGGCAGGCTCGGCAGGTTCACATGGTGAGGGGAAAAGACAGATTGCCTTTACAGGTGCCAGCAACACAGTGTCCCAGACAAGTACAGGGCCAGGGACAGGGACAGGGATAGGGGAAAGGGTAGGGGCAGCCATAGGAGCAGACATAGGTACAAGGAAAGGGTGAGGGGGGAGAGGAGGAGGATGAGTTGCTGGAGTTGAGGGAGATTTGCTAGGGACAGGCAGATGAGATCCAGGATCTCGAGCAAGAGAGGGATAGGCTCAGGAGACAACTGAGGGATAATAAGAAAGAGAGGGATTAGGCTATCTAGTGTTATACAAAGGCTGAGACAACACTAAGGGCAGGGAGACAAGCAGTAGAGGACACAGGAGTTGGATACGCCTATGTTCTGCGGGCCGGGGAGGAGATAAGCTACTGGAGTGGTGCAAGAGCACCACCATGAGTATTTTATGCTTACTTGTTTGTAATGTCTTATTTTAGGTTGATTGTGTTGTTTTAGGTTGTTATGTGTCATTTTTAGTGGTTTTGATCTCATTTTGGGCTCAAGAGATCAAGTTTTGCCTTTCAGGCTTTGAGTTGACAATTTTTGGCAAAAATGTGCAAAATTGCCAAAAAGGTCTTCTAATGCTTTCCAAAGAATTGAAACATGTTTGATAAGTGTTTTTAGGCATATCTAAGTTGTTTAGATAAGTTGACAAGGTTACGTTGTCAAAAATGCCTCATTGAGCAAGAAAAGTTGTCATTTGGCTTGAAAAGTTGTCAAAGTTATGATTTTTAGGGTTTTCTTGAAAAAGGTAGTTGTGAAAGCCTCCTGTCCATACAGGGCTTGATAGATAATTGGATGGAATATAAAAATACCTCCCTTTTCCTTGAATAAGGTTGGTGATTGTATAAGCAAGAGCTTTTGAATAAAATCATGAAATTTTGGCTTTTATGACTGGTTTTTCTCTCCTTTATGTAACAGTCCATGCTATACCTTCTTAGTCTGTACTGTACCTTTGGGAGATGTGCATAACAATTGTATGATTCTCTCAATTTGATTGTTGTATTGGTTTCTTTTGGAAATTGGATTATACAAAATTACTTTCAAACTGTGTGCTTGCTGCTCTGTCAAGGGTTTGAAGCTCTAAAATGTCACCACTTGACTAATCCAAGTCTGCGATCCCACATAATGGATCTAGTCAAGTGGGAAATCATGTATATACTATACATATGCTCTATTTTGTGCCAAACGTGTGGTTGGAAGAAGAACTTGAGGGAATACTAGGCAAGTGTTGGTTGCTTGGCTAGTAACATGAACAAAAACTCAAGATTTGCACCCAAAAGAAATTTGGAGTGAACAAATGAATGGGAAAGAGGTTTGGAAATGTTTCCAAGGATGTCCAATACCATATTGGTGTGTTATAATATCTTGTTTCATTTAACCATTATCTTTTGAAAGCAAAACAGTGAGTTCACTGTTTTTGGAAATTGTGTTTGTAAAAAAAGCTCAAGGAATGCTTCAAAGCATAATCCAAGCCTTAAACCATGAATGCTATGTAATAGGGAACTTATTTAGAATCTTGAAGACCTATTTGAGGTATATTTCCCCTTCACATTTATCATTGTGCAGGTCCAAAGGTGTGATCACTGCTGACTTGTAAAAGGGCAGCGTTTTGACTGTCTCAGTGACAATTTTACTGATTTTTCATTTGTTTGCCAAGTGTTTGGAAAAATAATTGTAAGGTGGAGGCAGGGGAAACATGTTGGATACATTTTAAAGGTCTTGTGAAGATCTAGGCACTTGTAGTGGTGCATAGGAATGCAAACCCAGTGATTACACCTCAAAACCCTCCAAAACCCTACTTTTAAGCCCAATTTTGTGGACAGACATCAAGCTAAGTTGATGGAACCTAAAACCATGTAAATTACCTTGCTATGACCTATCAAACACCTTCCAAATCATCTTCCATGGTCAAGAAGCCCATCATTGGGCAGGGTGAACAAAAAAAGGCCAATTAGCCCTCCACAGGCTAGTAGCCCTAGTGACTGCATAACACACAAATGACAATTTTTGATAAAATGCTCAAACCTGATTGTAAGGAGGAGTTGGGGGCTTGTGAAACCTTAGGTGAACAATCCTAAATAGTGAGATAAGTTTCATTTGGAACCTTGGATAGTGCATAGCCTCAATTGGAGAGTTTGATCTTTTGGTTGGTGCATTTGAGCAAGCCAAAGGCTATGAGCCTAAAACTAAGTTTGACTATCAAACCTTGAACAAAGCTTTGCTACCCCCACATGTCCATGTTGGATTCTCCCAAATGCACTCTGAAATAGTTTGTTGAATGCCAAAATAGTAGGGGTTGAGAATGAGTAGTTGGGTGGAGTGAGTAATTTGAGTAGATTGAGCATGGGTGTGAGCCATCACCTAAAGGGGAGTTTGTTAGGCAAGTGAACCATGAAGTGCTTGGCACTATAACCACAAGACTGATTTTGTAAACTCATTCAGTAGTCTCAAACAAGTTTTTGGTAACAAATTGAACCTCTTGAGTAAATTGGCCTTTTTGAGCACTTACCTAGCAATCTCCCTATCATAGTGGTATCAGAACCAACAAAAGATTTAGGAGGAAAGGAACATTAGGAAAACATGGTGACTAATGCAGAATTGGCCAAGAAGGTTGAAGACCAAGAAGAGGAAAATAGGGTATTTAGAGAGAGATTAGATCAACTAGCAATGAAACTAGCTGAAGTAGAAGTCAAAACTAAAGAAGTCCTTGATAAGGTTGGAGATCAGGGTAAAATGATGGCTATAGAGGATGAAGTCCCCATACTTGACCCTGTCATTGAGCAAGAACCATTCTTGAAAGCCTTGAGAGAAATGAGTGGTAAAACCTTAGAGGGAGTGGCTCTTTTCAGTGGGAAGATGGATCTAGATGCTCTAATAGAGTGGATTGAAGGGCTAGAAAACCATTTTGAATGTGATGGAGTGACTGAAGCACAAAAGGTTAAGGTGGCAAAATAAAGGCTGAGAGGGGCAGCCTTAACTTGGTGGAAGTTCATCCAAGAGGAAAGGGTGAAAGAAGGTAAGCAACCACTAGCCACTTGGAAAGCAATGGTAGCCAAAATCAAAGAAACCTACCTTCCTGAAGATTATTAAATACAACTTCACCGGAAAAGACAAAATTTGAGACAAAAAGACCTAGATGTCAGTAGCTACACTGAAGAGTTTCAAAAATTGTGCATGAGATCCAGAGTAGTGGAGGATGAGAGCATAAAATTGGCAAGGTACTTGAATGGGTTAAGATGGAACATGTAGGAAGAGATGAGCTTGTTATGCCCACAAACAGTACACAAGTGCTATCAATTGGCACCTAAGGTGGAAGAGAAAGGTAGGAGAAAGCAAGAACAAAACAATAGAGGAAGAGGTAGGGGAAGAGATGGTAGAGGCCATAAAAGCATTTTTGGGGGAAGGAGCATAGATCAATGATCCCAAGGAGAGTCTAAACTTATTGAGAAAGGTGGGGATTCTCAGAGCAAACCCAACTATCAGGGTAGGGGATCAAGCAACCCGAGTAGAGGTAGATATAATGGACTAGAGAGAGGGTCCTACTTCTCAACCATGAAGTGCTATAACTGTCAAAAGTTGGGCCACCCTACCTATAGATGCCCAGATAAGCCCACTTCATCCTGTGGTGGTGAAAAAAGGGCAAACTATGTTCAAGAAGATGGAGGTAATACCAGAACTTCAACATTGAACCACCTAGCTTCAGAAGATGGTGAGAGTTTAATGATCAAGAGAGTGTTAATGAAGAAGCCACATAGTATAGAGGCCTCGCCGAGAAGAGCATTGTTCAGGATTAAGTGTAAAATCATGGGAAAGGTGTGTAAGGTGATCATAGATTCAGGATCCATAGATAACATCATATCAGAGGAAGCAGTAAGCAAATTGAAATTGTAGACACCTAAAATTGTCATGTCTAATTAAATAAATATTTTATTTATTTAATTACTTTACCCCAATTCTTCTATTAATTAAATAAATCTTTATTTATTTAATTAATTCATTTATCCTCTTCTAGCCTTATTTCTCATTTAAATAACTACCTTTATTTATTTAAATTGTCATTTTCCTAAATTAAATAAATATCTTATTTATTTAATTAATTCATTAACCTTTTCTACCTATGACACATGCCATTCATCTCTTAATTCCTACACTACCTACCCTCTCATTATTTTCTTATTTCTTTTACCTACCCTCTAATCATAGCCGACCATTTATCTCTTACACCTCTCAATCTTATCCCTCCATTTCTTATAGTGTCTTCTATATAAGGAGATGCTTCCTTCATTATCAACCCCTAGACATATACATTCTAATCAAGCATCCTAGCATTCGATCTTTCATATGTGATCCTACTTGCAACCACATTTCTGTTCTTTGTTGAGCTCTTGTGCACATATAAAATCTGAGAGCAAATATATCAAGCAAGATCAATGGAGATAGGAGGAATGGAGATTCAAACCCTATTGGACATGTGATGGTATAATCTTTGTGGTTTCATTTGATTTGCATTTGTCTTAGGTAATCTTCATATGTTATGGTGGATCTTTGTTGTTGTTAGGCTAGGGTTTTGTGGTTGAATTCATTTAGTCTTTCAATATTGTTGTTTTATCCATTTTCATCGTATACATTTTGGCACGCCTGGTGGGACTCTTGTCCCTTTTGCATTTAATATTTTTTGTTGCAGATTTTGTGTTTTTGAAGTTGCAAATCTGACACTGCCGACAATATTTTGACATTTTCACGTCTGCGTACCTTCGGATCACGTTTTTTATTTTATGTCGCCTTTGTGACATTTTGAATCCCGTCTGTGCCTTCGGCATCATTTTTTTTGGCAGATTCTAGGAAACGCGTTTGTGTTCCCTATTCACATTTGTGAGGCCTCCAAACGCGTCTGTGTTTAGGAACCGTGTCTGTGTCAGATCTAACTGCGTTTGCGTATTTATCTAGCATTTGTGTTATTGATAACCGCATCTGTGTTCAGTTTTTGCATGTTGGTTTCTTTGATTCGGTTTTTCATCATTTGAATTTCAGATCTGGTTTATATTGAGCTAACATCTTTAAATCTAGCTAACAGGATTGGTACAGCTTGTCTTGAAAGAAAAATCATTTTGTCAAAGGTCCCTAGTTCATAAAGTCTTTTGGATCTAAAATTTACCTAACTTGTGTGCTTGTAGGAAGGGGTGATCATTTGAAACAATCAAAAGTACTAATAGATCTTTGTTGTAGGACCTTGGAAAGGGTTTTTGATCTTTATTATGTGTCTTGTTTTCATAGATTAGCAAATACTTCAATTGGTGCACTAAAATTGAACCAATGTCCTTTGTGTCTTGGGCAATAGGCTCTTTTTGTTTCATCTTTAGAGGGCCTATCTCCCCGTGTGGTCATTAGGACTACTAGTGAGGAGAGAACGACCCAAGTGGTAGTGAGGAAAACCCACCTCTTCAGAACCACTATAAATAATTGTATTCATGGTGAAAACTATGGATAACGTGTGTTGATTAGTTCATACCGACACTATGTCTCCCCATAAACCCGTTTGATCAAATTTATTTGATCAGTTGTAGGGCATAACCCCTACCAGCTGGGAGCCTTCTGTATTTACAGAGCTAAAAGTGTCGCATGTAGGCCACACGAGCAAATGCCCTTACTAGCACCTTTTTGTTTTAGAAGCCAAAATCCATCTAGTTGTCAGGGCAGGAGGTTGGACCTCTGTAGCGGCCCACACACGTACGGTTCTTAGTAGAGATACAAAGTTTGCCATGAGGAGTTTTCATGGGGACTGATGCTTGGCTGCCCCGAGAAGTGAGTGTCGAGGGTGGAGCCAATGGGGTCAAGCATCTAAGTATCCGCTTTGAATAGCGTAGCCTCATGTGGGATCAACAATTATTGTCCTGCCCCGCCATAAGAATTGTGCTTGTCTTATTTTGAACCATCAAACATTCAAGATCAAACATCAAAACATTGTGTCTTTTGTGTCTTCAAGTGTATGCAAAACATTTTTTACATCAAACAACACACTTTTCTTTGAGTCATTTTTTAGTCTAAACACTTGCAAACATTGAGTCCTCATCAACATTGTGTCCTCTTGTCGTGGAAAACAATCAAACATTCAGATTTGGTCACAACAAGTCACTTCACAGATTAGAAAAATTGCACAAAGTTCTCAGAAACGCATCTATGTCTGACAGAACCGCATCTGTGAAGGGCAGAAACACGTTTGTGTTCTCTTGAGCAACATTGCACTTACAACATCTCAGAAATGCGTCTGTGTCTGACAGACCCATGTTTGTGTCATTTAAGTGTGTCTGTGAAGTATAGAGGCACGTCTGTGTTCAGAATTGAAAACTTTCATAATCCAGCAAACAAGAAACAGTCAATTTCAGACTCATCGAGCTTCCTAGGTTATCTCTCTGGGTTTTCATCTAGCATTCAACCTGTCTTTGGGTCTCACAAAGTCCATCATTGCTTTACACCTTACATTACATACACATTTGTCTGAACTTGAGTCAAAAGGTCACTTGCTTGTCCTCATCATACTTTGTCAACACATTACATACAACATTTTGCTAAGTGGTCCCTCATCAAGGTCTATCACCTTTGGGTCTCATTTGGTCTTACTTAGAGTCAAGGTCAACTTACCTCATCAAGAGAAACTATCATCTCTTTGGAAGTCACACCTACTCTACTACATACATACTTGGTCTTACACTTTGGACATTGCAAGTACACCTCAGATTCATTTACATTCCATCCAACTCTTGGTCTTCCACACTCTTTCCATATTTCATCTAGTCTCACACATCTTAGTCAACACCTAGTTCATGGTTGAAACCCGTTCCCAAAAATCTAGGAGAGAAACTAAAGAGGCTCAAGAGTCCGCAAACATGAGTTCCTATGAGTATGACAATGATATCTTTTTCAATTCTGATCATACTACATTACCTGACATGGATGCCTACAGAAACATTCCAAATGTTGAGAACATGGACACTACAAACAACAATGATACACACAATGACAATATGGACAACATTTCATTACATTCAACAGAAGTGGAAAACTCCATTATGGATCCCCGTTTCAATCGATTGGTTGAGGAAATAATGAGGAGAGATAGACAATACTTCTTACAAGTCATGGCACAAAGTGGAGCCAAGATCCCTCATGATTTTGACATGTCTCAAATAATGGAAAATTGACCTTTGCAACAACCTCACCTCAACATGGATCAAAGGAGGCCTAATAGTGGAGGCAATAGAGGACCACATATGGTGCTTGAATCACCATCATCTTTGTTTCAAAAACCTGGGTCCCAAACACACATGGTCAAGCATATAATACTCACCTTCATTGACCATTATGGAAGTCTTATGCAGAAAATACACTCAAGCACATACCAATGCTAAAGACCTACCACCAAAGCAATTGGATATCCAAAGGCATGTTCAAAATTTGGACACAAGGAAACCCCGTGTCAAATTTGGGGGCAACACACTAGAACAAACTCATGACATTCCTATAGAGTATGGTATACATGGACAAAGTAGATATTCCATTCCTCACCATGACTCTATACCAAGTGGTCCTTATACACAACATCATTATAGGCCTCCTCCATACGAACATGTGTATGATCAATATCATCCATATATGCAACATGCTCCTCCTCCACCCGGTGGTTCAAGTTTGGGACATGGCCCAAGAAGTCGATCTCCACCTAAGAACAATTTGAAGCAGCAAATTAAGGACTTACAAAAGAAAATGGAGGACATAAATACACCAAATCCAATTTACATAACGAGAGACATATGTCCTTATCCATTTGAGAAAAGCATTCCAATGCCTCTATTTCCTACACACTTTGTGACACCCAAGTTTGATAAGTACAGAGGAAAAGGGGATCCTAAGGCACATATAAGATAATTTTTCATAGCTTGCATTGAGGTAGCAGCATAAGAGACATATTTGATAAGATTATTCCCATGGAGCTTAGGTGATCAAGCTATGGAATGGTTCTCCCAACTCCCACCCAGAATTAGGTCATGGGGTGACTTAGCAAAGGCATTTATCCAACATTTCTCATACAACATAGAGATAGATATATCAGTCACTACCTTGTGCAACACCAAACAAAAGGATGGAGAGTCTTTTTCATCATTTTTACAAAGATGGAGGAATCTAGCCAGCAGATGCTCTTGTGAAATTCCACAAAAACAAATGGTAGAGATGTTCACCCAAAATGTTAACAAAGACATTGGTTATGACTTAAGAAAAGATTGTTTGTCCACCTTCAAGGAGGTCATTGAAAAAGGCTTAGCAACAGAGAAAGTCCTAATTGAACAAGGAGTTATTAAAATATTCAAAGAAAACAAAGAGGACTTTAAAGGAAAAGACAAGCCAAGATTTTGGAATAAAAACAAGAACACAGTCAATGATGGTGTTGTTGATGCCAATACAGTACGACCCAAATTTGTTTTTTCTGGATCAAGCTCTATAAACAATCAATTGAATACTCAAACAAATTCAAAGTCACTAAGGAAGTACACTCCATTGCGAGAACCACTTGAATCATTCTTCAAAAAGCTAGTGGCAAACAAGATAATAACAATTCTAGATTTGCCTCCATATGAGCCAAAGATCAAACCAAATTGGTGGAATGATGATGAATATTGTGAATTTCATAAAAGCAAGGGACATAAAAAAGGAAACTGCCATCGATTGAAGAACATAATACAAGATCTCATTGATAGAGGTGACATTGAGATTGAAGGACACTCATCCAATCAAGAACATGAAATGTTTAAAGAACCATTCCCAAAACATGAAAATCGAAAAGCCAAAGCCACGGATGAGCATACCAACTATACCAGAGCATCCTATAACTATGATTCAATTATCAATCACATTTCAATGGACAATTATGTCTCTACCATTATCATCAAGGACAAAATGCCTGAAAATTTCTACCCAAAGACCCAAAGTTGTCCTAAAAGGCATTGGATCTTCTTCCGAACCTACTTCTGAATGTAATGTCACAACTCGTCAAGGTAAATTAACTTTGCAAGGTGCTCCAGCTAAAAAAATCGCTTCCTCATCAACCAAACCTGAGTATGACCTTGTAGAGCAGTTATGGAAGACACTCGCACTTATCTCCATCCTTGAGCTTTTACACATATCCCCTGCACATAAAGCCATTCATGAAAAAATTTTGAGAGACACTTCCGTCCCTACTGATTTGAACATGGACCAGTTTCAAGCCATGGTGGGATACCTTTCCATTCCACACACCCTTACATTCATAGAAGCTGATGACGCCTCCGTGATCCAGCCACATAATGCACCTTTACACATTGAAGCCTTCCTACACAAACATCGAATAAAATGAGTCCTGATAGATGGAGGAGTTGGTCTCAATATATGTACTTTGAACACAATAATACAATTGGGATATTCAAACAAAGTTGTGAATGCTACAAACAAAATTACCATTAAGGCATATGATGATGAAGAGCGTTCATCCAAAGGCATAGTCACATTACCTCTCAGAGTTGGGCAAGTTACAAAGGATGTGGTTTGTCAAGTCCTTGATCCAGATCTCACATACAACATACTCTTGGGACACCCATGGATTCATGAAATGAGAGTTATTCCATCAACATATCATCGATGTATCAAGCTTCCACACAATGGAGTTGAAGTGACCATCAAAGCTGATCCAAGTCCATTCGTATATTGCAACAATATGCGACATAGATCAGAAATAACAATACCAGTCAATCGAGAAGTTGTTCCATCTTCAACAAATGTGGATCTAGAATCATTGAAAGCTTCTACATCAAAACAAACAAAGCTCAAAGAAAAGTTCAAGATTAAAGACTTGGGATGTGGTGAGTATATCTTTCATGTTGATAAACTCCCACTATCTCCTAAGGTATTCAGTCAACAAGAACAATCTATAAACAATTTGCAATGCCAAGGAATTGGGGGTGAACCATCTAGTGTTGTGGCTACTAAGTCTGAATGCAGATCTCCTCTAGGGGTGCAAGCATCTCTTGATATCAATAGTCCTAAGAGTGGTTCCAACAAAGAATCTATTGACCGTATCGCCAACCCACTTGAGAAATCACATAGCTTTACCATTTCATCCACTCATTCCATTTTCACTCATGTCCTAGATTTGGATCAACAAGAATTTCAAAAGCCCTTACTCATTGGGGATCACAAATCAAGCTTTGAAATGAAAAATCTAAAAGTAAAAAATAAAGAGAAGTCCTTCAGTTCAAATCAAAATCAGAAGCTATTAGACTCTGCAAAAATCAAGGTCAAGGATAAAAATCCTATGAAAGAAAAAGAGCAAGAGATGATCTCCCCTAATATAAAAATAACTAGGGGCAAAAGTTCTAAAATTTCAAGTCAAAAAGCACACTTGTTGATCCTAAGTCTCCATCATGCTATCCTACTTTCACTTCTTTTCATAATCATAAGCCTTCATTCCTCATCCACTTGTTCCATACATCTTTTCCCTTATGGTGATACACCATGGACCTTTAATGGAGCTTCCTCATGGGACTTAGTTATTAGGGATGCCCAAACTTCTTTAGGTGACACGCATATGGGCCTGTGTAGTCCACACACTAGTAATTCTATCTCACTTCCTTTATCAAGGAAGACAGTCACTCGAGCTACACATCATTCAGTCAAGGAATGTTGTAGTTACAATCATAAGGTTAAGCCTCACACATTTGAGGTGGGTGACTTAGTTCTCAGAGAAATCCTAAAAATCAGCAAGATAGAGAGAAGAAGAGCAAGTTTGAACCAAATTGGCTTGGTTCTTACATCATCACAGCAACCTATGGATCCGGTGCATATCAACTTTCAACTCCAGAGGGAGAACCTTTGGAGGATCCTATCAATAGCATACACCTTCATAGGTTTTACACATAGCTCTTCAGAGTATCCTAATTCAAAAATACAAAAAAATAAAAAAGATTCAAAAATACAAAAAAATCATAAACATAAAAAAATCGTTACTTGGTGAAAACCTAACAAACAGGCACCTTCTAACAACAAAAAATTGAAAAAAAATAAAATACAAACTAAATAGAAAAACATTTCGTCCAATGGTGAAAACCACTTTGATGGCGCCCTAGGCAAGTACCGTGGTGAAAACCGGGTCACCGGCACCATGCATGAAGACATTGCTCCTCCCTCCTTCAGGATTCCATTTCATCATTTCACTTTGCACACACTCACAACCTATTCATCCATAATAAAACTTACCCATTCCCATCATGGCTTGTTATTGATCTACCCAAGATTGGTTAGCCATTCATAATAATCCCTCCCTTTTCACCCCTTTCCATCCATAATAAATCAGCTCCTATTTGTGGCTTAGGCAAATCCTACATCTAGTAATGGGTGTGGAATTGAGAGCATCACATGTTTCGAGGAGTACAACTTCTTCCCATTTTCTTCAATCTATTCGCGCACAATCCACAATAAAGCAACATTTGCATCGCCAATCCAAAATAAAGTTTCGTCTTCTCCACAATAAAGTATCAGTTGCATGGATTCACTCAGTTTCATATGAGACACAACAACAACAATGGGCTTCAACAAATAAAATCTTTCAAAAGACTCAGACAACATTATGGTTCAGTGTTATCTATCCTTTTGTGAAATTAAACACTGTGACCACAATCAAACAAGACTTATACAAGTGACAAGAGACACTAAACTTGAGGACTACAGTGGATGTTTGTGTCAAGTCTTGGTTTTCTTTTTGATTTTATCTTTTTGGTGACATGTCTTTTATCTTTTCCAGGATGTCTCTTACTAGAGATTTTATCTCCAGGATGTCTTTGACTAGAAAGGCGAGGATGGGGTATCATCACCTATTTTTCTTTGTTGTCTGTGGATTGTCTCTTAGTAATGTTATGACTTGTCCAAGGATATGAGGACATGGTGAGTCTAGTATGAACTGGGGCATTCCTTGTTTGCAACTGTCTTATCTCCATGCAAATGGGTACAATGACTTTCTGGATTGAACCTATGTCTGGATTGTCATAACCTATTTGCCATAATAAAGCTCTATGATGATAACGCACAAGAAGCTCTTTCACTTTCATATCTTCTATCTTCCATCCCCCTTTCTTGATTGACCTCCATCATCCTTCTTGATTCCGTGTCGCCCACTATCACATGACTAAGTATAATGACACACCAAAAATATTTGCATTTCATGTAGTTGCACCTGCATTACCACATATTAAGCATTTCATACATACATATAGATATCACAATTGCATCACATCCTACACATAATACATGTTAGCACATTTTACATTCTCATCATGTACATAGTTCTTTGCATTATCATATTCATTTGCATTTCATACATTCACAATTGTATATACATAACATTTAAAAACATAGAAGAAGAAAAACATATTTGCATCCATATCATAAGCATCACATAGATACACATGCATATAGCTGCTGCAAGGATCATCTCTTATATATATCAAAATCATAAGTGTCATGATACAATGATGTCAAAATCATATGGCTACAATCACCCAAAGGTGTCATCATACAAAATGGTACAAAACTGATACATAGGGAGCCCTCTAAGGCTATGATGAACTCCCTCCCTTAGAGCCGCCTGGCCTCGACGGAGTCTGAGCCCTAGAAAGACCTGCCCCAAGATCATCTCTCCTTTCCCCTCTATCTGGTGTTGATGGAGGACCCATGACCCCACCGTTGGATGCCTGTCTCATGTCCCTCCCTCTAGTGGTTGTCACTGTCTGCAATGGTCTACGGAAGCTCCTAGCCCACTGCTCTAGTGGCATGGCTCCATAGTATAGGTCTCTCTAGTAGCCTATCTCCTCCCTAGTTCGCAGAACATAAGCATATCTAGCTCCTATGTCCTCTGTCACCTACCTCCCTACCCTCAGTGTTGTCTTAGCCTTTGTATAGCGTTGGATAGCCTGATCCCTCTCCCGCTCAGTGTCCCTTAGTTATCTCCTGAGTCTACCCCTCTCCCACTCGAGAACCTGGATCTCATTTGCTTGTCCCTGGCAGATCTCCCTCAACTCTAATAGCTCATCCTCCTCCTCTCCCTCCTGTACCTATGGCTGCTCATGCCCCTATACCTGTGGCTGCCCCTGCCCCTGTCCTTGTCCCTTTCCCCCCTGTACCTGTCTGGGACCCTGTGCTATTGGCACCTGTAAAGGCAATCCACCTCTGCCTCTCACCACGCAAGCCTGTCTCTCCTCTCCACCCTCTCTCCATGGAGCCACTCTCCTCTCTCCTATCACCCCTCGCCTCCTCCGTCGACCTCTACCTCCACCATCTCCATCATCATCCTCATCACCTCCGCCAGCTCCATCTAGCTGCTCCCCTGGGTCTGTTAGTCGTGGAAATGGATGCTCAGCCCAATATGCAGTATACTCTGCAACCATCCCTACATCCTCTATCTCTGGCCACATATCCCAAGGCAAGGGAATCATCTCTACCAGCTGCATCACTGCCTGATCATATGATAATAACGGCCCGAAGTGTGCCTGATTCCTCACTGTCTGAGCATACATATCAGAAGCCCATGGCATCCGCTAAATACTGTCAAACTGCCTACCCACTCTATCCACCAACTACCTCTCCAGCACATAGGGTGTCTGCCCAATCAGATACCTGATCTTGAATGTGTACGACAGCTCCACTGCATCATCCTCCCACTCCTCGCACTCTCGATATGGTCTCCATACCACAGTGTCAATCTCATCGATGACCTGGCACCAGTACTCCAATCTCCCGATTCGCGATTGAGATGTAATCATATCATATAAATGCATAAAACTGCGCCCATGGCCCCTGCCTCTGAAATGAATTGGTCAGGTAACCCACAGATGCTCATAAGCCCATACCTGCAATAATGTCACTTCGCAGCCCAATCCTACGGATCCATGGTATACAAACTGATGAAGCTCATAGTACAAATGTGCCAGCACGCACGGTCCCTGGGCATATCTGGTATGTTGTGTCACTAGTGTCTCCAAGGTGCTCCCCCAGCCCACAGCCAACCCTCGTGTCACCCTATCCGAACACAGGAACCCACTGATCACTCTTGTCAGTACTGATGGTAGTGTCAATCCTGTCCGTGTCATGGTATCCCATGCCACGTGTCCTGCTCTCATCTCCAATCTCAGATCCTGAAACACTCGTCTCAGGGCATCCCTATCTCTGTCTCGATCATAGGGAATCAACTCCCCATCAATCGGTATCCTCAAAATCTTGTAAGCATCCTCTAAGGTGACTATCATCTCACCCATTAGCAAATGGAAACTACAAGTCTTTGAGTGCCATCTCTCAGCTAAAGCAGTCAACAATCCCATGTTCGCTTGAAACTCAGGCACATACAGAATATGTCGCAAGCCCATAACCTCAATAGCTGCTCTATCCTCAAATGTCAGCTCTGGTCATAAACTCTGAGTCGATGGGAATCTCTCCCATGACTCCAACATAGGTAGGTACTCCTGCAGTCAAGCAAATGAACTGTGTCAGTTAAAGTGGCATTTACTGTTCATCACAAAATGTTGCTTATTATCCTAGTGCTCATATCTATCATATGGTGCTCTATCCTAGTGACACTCACTATTCATCACAAAGTGTTGTTGTTTATCCTAGTGGTACTCTCTGTTCATCACGAAGTACTATGTGTTTTGCACTCCCTGTTCATCACAAAGTGTTGCTCATATTTGCACTCCTCGTTCATCATAAAATGTTGCTCATTTAGTACTCCCTATTCATCACAAAGTACTATGTCTTGGTACTCACTATTCATCACAAAGTGTCTCGATTTGTCCTATCCTAGGGCTATACTTGAGTGTATCCTATTGAGTAGTTTCCTAATTGGCAACGTATGTTCTATCACAGAATTGTCAATCCTAGCCCTATTTGCTATCCTAGTCTTCCCTCGAGGACCTACTTGAGTGTATCCTCTCAGCAGCTTATCCAATCAACAGTGTATGTTCATCACAGAACTGCCGATTTGACCTAGAAGACATAAACGCGCCTTCATGACATAAACGCGCTTACATATTGCACAAACGCGCATGCTCTGCATAGACGTTCCTGAAATACATAGACATGCCTCCGCTCTGTATAGACACACCCACATAGCACAAATGTGCTTGTACAATGCAGACGCGCTCGCATTTGACATAGACGCCTTTTCCTACACAGACGCGCCTGGCACAAACACAGACGTGCCTAGCCAACCCAGACGCACCTGGCATCAGCACAGACGTGCCTTAACATTTTTTTGATATTGTTTGACATATTCTAAAATGCATTAAATGCACCACCTAACATGCATTAATGACAACATTTATTGCGACAAAGTACAAGGAGGTTTTGCAGTACTTACCGGGTCTCTTGCATCTGTCGGCCTCTGAAATCGGCGAACACGATCGAATCTGTGAACCAATGCCATCACTGTTGACTGTTGCTGATATATTCTCTCTCTACGCTCTGATCTCTTGGATGTGTTGATGACAATGAGGATGTTTTACTCATGGTCTATCTTATAGACTGCCCTAGCCGTGCCCTAGCCGTGCCCTAGCCTCCAGAGTCGGTCTTCATTATCCCGTGACTCTGTCACTCTATCCTATCTAGCCAATCCATTTGAGCCTTTCTTTCTTATCGAGAGATTGTCTGTAATCTTTCCAGACATTTTCATCCAATTCCTCAAGGGAGCATATCATTCCCATCTGGGGGCAACTTTGTATCAATTCATATTATCTTCTTTGAAACAACGCAACAAGCTGCATTGTCTCAAATAGGGGCAAAATGTAGACACCTAAAATTGTCATGTCTAATTAAATAAATATTTTATTTATTTAATTACTTTAGCCTAATTCATTTAATTAATTCATTTATCCTCTTCTAGCCTTATTTCTCATTTAAATAAATACCTTTATTTATTTAAATTGTCCTTTTCCTAAATTAAATAAATATCTTATTTATTTAATTGATCCCACTTCTTCTATTAATTAAATAAATCTTTATTTATTTAATTTATTTATTAACCTTTTCTACCTATGACACATGCCATTCATCTCTTAATTCCTACACTACCTACCCTCTCATTATTTTCTTATTTCTTTTACCCACCCTCTAATCATAGCCGACCATTTATCTCTTACACCTCTCAATCTTATCCCTCCATTTCTTATAGTGTCTTCTATATACGGAGATGCTTCCATCATTATCAACCCCTGGACATATACATTCTAATCAAGCATCCTAGCATTCGATCTTTCATATGCGATCCTACTTGCAACCACATTTTCGTTCTTTGTTGAGCTCTTGTGCACATATAAAATCTAAGAGCAAATATATCAAGCAAGATCAATGGAGATATGAAGAATGGAGATTCAAACCCTATTGGACATGTGATGGTATAATATTTCTGATTTCATTTGATTTGCATTGTCTTAGGTAATCTTCATATGTCATGGTGGATCTTTGTTGTTGTTAGGCTAGGGTTTTGTGGTTGAATTCATTTAGTCTTTCAATATTGTTGTTATCTATTTTCACCATATTCAAAAACTACCTAGGATACAACACAAGGATCCATACAAAGTCACATGGTTGAATAAGGGACAACATGTGTTAGTAAATGAGCAAGCCTTGGTAGATTTCCACATAGGTGGATATGTAGATAGGATCCTATGTGACATCCTTCCTATGGATGCTTGCCACCTACTGTTGGGTAGACCATGGAAATTTGACCGAAAAGCACAACATGATGGGGAAAGAAACTCCTACTCATTTCAGAAAGATGGAGTAACCTATTAGATTCAATCCCTCATTAAAGAAGGAGAGAGCAGCAAAAAAGTACCTAACATCTTGTTAGTGAATGAGAAAGAGTTTATAAAAACACTAGAAGAGGGTGAAGGAGTGGGATTTGCACTCATAGTGAAATCCAAGGAAGAAAAGGTAGAAAAGAAAGTTGAGATACCATATAAGGTGCAACAAATCCTTGATAACTTCAAACAAATAGTCAGTGATGGTACACCTGCAACCTTACCACCTCCTAGAGCCATTAGCCATCAGATTGACTTCATACCTGGAGCCTCTTTGCCCAATAAGGCAGCCTACAAGATGACCCCTGAACCAAAAAAAGAGGTAGCAAGACAAATACAAGAACTCTTAAACCAAGGGCTGATTAGGAAGAGCATTAGTCCTTGTGCAGTACCTACAATGTTGGCACCTAAGAAGGGTGGAACATGGAGACTTTGCACAGATTCTAGAGCCATAAACAAGATCACCATCAGATACAAAATTCCCATACCCAGGATAAAGGATTTGATGGATTGTTTGGGGGGTGCACAGTATTTCAGCAAGATTGATTTCAAGAGTGGTTACCATCACATAAGAATCAAATAGGGGGATGAATGGAAGACAACTTTCAAAACAAATGAGGGTCTCTATGAGTGGCTTGTCATGCCTTTTGGACTCTCTAATGCTCCTAGCACATTCATGAGACTCATGAATGAAGTTTTACATGATTTTATTGTCAAGTTTGTTGATGTGTATTTAGATGATATTCTTATTTTCAGTAAGACTAAGGAAGAGCATTTGAAGCATTTAGCTATTGTTTTGAGACAGTTATCTGATGAACAACTAACCATTAATCTAGAAAAATGTGATTTCTTGAAGCAAGAATTAGTCTATCTTGGTTTTTTTGTATCAAGAGGCAATCTGAAAATGGATCAGTCTAAAGTTGCAGCAATAACCAGTTGGCCAACTCCTAAGACAACTAGTGATGTTAGAAGCTTCTATGGTTTGGCACAGTTTTACAGGAAGTTCGTCAAGGGATCCAATGAGATTTGTGCTCCAATGTTAGACACCATCAAAGGGGCTTTAAAGGTAAAATTTCAGTGGACAAGTGCAGCCAATAAGGGGTTTGAGTTATTGAAAACTAAAGTAGCTACTCAACCAGTGCTCATTTTACCTAGTTTTGATAAACTTTTTACTATTGAATGTGATGCTAGTAATATTGTTGTAGGAGTTGTTTTAAGTCAAGAAAATAGACCAGTTGCATTCTTTAGTGAGAAGTTGAATGATGCAAAGAAAAAGTACTCTTCCTATGATTTAGAACTCTATGCATTAGTACAAGCACTTAGGAAGTGGAGACAATATCTTCTTCCTAAAGAGTTTGTTGTATACACAGACAATCAGGCACTAAGTTTCTTGAACTCACAGGATAAACTGAATCATAGGCATGTTAAATGGGTAGAATACTTGCAAGCTTATACTTTTACTCTTAAGCATAAGAAGGGTCGGTTGAATAAAGTAGCAGATGCTTTGAGTAGAAGGTTGTTAACTATTCATGAGATTCAAGTTCAAAGCATTGGTATTGATAATTTCAAAGACATGTATCCTACTGATGATGATTTTGTTGAAGCTTATAAAGTTTGTTAAGATTTTGAGAATAATTTCCATGGTGCATATGCTGATTTCACTTTGTAGGATGGTTTGTTATTTAGGGGTGGACAATTGTGTGTTCCAAAAGGTTCTATGAGAGAGAACCTCATTCAAGAGAAGTACAATGGGTGCTTAAGTGGACATTTCAGTCTCAACAAGACCTTAGAACTGGTTCAAAGGTTCTATTATTGGCCTAAGATGTAGAGGGACATCAGGAGGTATGTCAAGCAGTGCTTGGTATGTCAAAAAGCAAAAGGTAATTCCTCTAATGCTGGTTTATATTAGCCTCTTCCCATTCCACATAGGCCTTGGGATTGCATTAGTATGGATTTTGTGGTAGGATTACCTAGAACTCAAGCAGTATTTGATAGCATCTTTGTAGTAGTTGACAGATTCGGCAAAATGGCTCACTTGATTCCTTGTAAGACAACACATGATGCAAGTCATATTGCTTATTTGTTTTTCAAAGAAGTTGTTAGAATTCATGGTTTCCCTACTAGCATTATTTCAGATAGGGATGTTAAGATTTTTGGTCATTTATGGAAAACATTGTGGAAGAGATTGGGTACTAATCTCTCTTTTGGTTCAGCTTATCATCCACAAACTGATGGCCAAACCGAAGTTGTGAATAGGTCTCTTGGAAATATGCTTAGGTGCTTGACAAAGGAATATGGGCAGAGTTGGGATCAGCTCATTCATCAAGCAGAACATGCCTACAATGATAATGTTAACCAATTTACAGGTAAAAGTCCGTTTGAATTTGTTTATGGTATGCATCCAAGGGGTATAATGGAGTTGAGGGATATCACTAACTTGCAGCATAAGAGTGGAATAGTAGATGACATGGCTTAATCCATGAAGGAGGTTCATGAGCAAGTGAGACAAGCTCTCCAAGATACCTCTCAAAAAGTCAAGGAAAGAGTGGATGCTACAAAGAGAGATGTTCAGTTTTCCATAGGTGATTATGTGATGGTTCATTTGAGCAAGGAAAGTCTACAAAAGGGAGTTCCAAGCAAACTTCAGACGAGGAGAATAGGCCCTTGCAAGATCTTGGCTAAGTATGGGTCTAATGCTTAGAAAGTTTATTTGCCTACTAATGTTTCTTTGTCTTCCATTTTTAATGTTGCAAATTTGATTTCTTTCAAAGGGAAGCCACCTAAGGAGATTCAAAGAGTTTCGGATGTTACACAATCCCTTTCTGATCTATCTCTCCCTTCTCTTTCTTTTCCCCAAGCAGAATAGGTTCTAGACTCCAAGATTCTCAAAAAGACAAGGAATCACACCTACATGGAGAATCTCATTAAATGGAAGGACAAGTTTATCTCATAGGCCACGTGGATACCTGAAGGTAACTTTCAGAAAGTTGGCATACCTTCTTCTTTGCTGCCTCAAGGAGTCACATGACTTCTTTGTCTTTGGGGGAGTATGGTGCAGGAGCACCTCCCATTTTTGAGTATTTTATGCTTACTTGTTTGTAATGTCTTGTGTTAGTTTGATTATGTTGTTTTAGGTTTTTATGTGTCATTTTTAGTGGGTTTGATCTCATTTTGGGCTCAAGAGATCAAGTTTTACCTTTCAGGGTTTGAGTTGACAATTTTTGGCAAAAATGTGCAAAATTGCCAAAAAGGTCTTCTAATGCTTTCCAAAGCATTGAAACATGTTTGATAAGTGTTTTTAGGCATATCTAAGTTGTTTAGACAGGTTTACAAGGTTAGGTTGTCAAAAATGCCTCATTGAGCAAGAAAAGTTGTCATTTGGCTTGAAAAGTTGTCAAAGTTGTCATTTTTGGGTTTTTCTTGAAAAAAGTAGTTGTGAAAGCCTCCTGTCTATACAAGGCTTGATAAATAATTGGATGGACTATAAAAAGACCTCCCTTTTCCTTGAATAATGCTGGTGATTGTATAAGCAAGAGCTTTTGAATGAAATCATGAAATTTTGGCTTTTATGACTGGTTTTTCTCTCCTTTATGTAACAGTCTGTACTATACCTTCTTAGTCTATACTATACCTTTGGGAGGTGTGCATAAAAATTGTATGATTCTCTCTAGTTGATTTTTGTATTGGTTTCTTTTGGAAATTAGATTGTACAAAATTACTTTCAAGCTGTGTGCTTGCCACCCTGTCAAGGGTTTGAAGCTCTAAAATGTCACCACTTGACTAATCCAGGTCTGGGATCCCACATAATGGATCTAGTAAACTTGTAAATCATGTATATACTATACATATGCTCTATTTTGTGCCAAAAGTGTGGTTGGAAGAAGAACTTGAGGGAATACTAGGCAAGTGTTGGTTACTTAGCTAGTAACATGAACAAAAACTCAAGATTTGCACCCAAAAGAAATTTGGAGTGAACAAATGAATGGGAAAGAGGTTTGGAAATGTGTCCAAGGATTTTCAATACCATCTTGGTGTGTTATAATATCTTGTTTCATTTAACCATTCTCTTTTGAAAGCAAAACAGTGAGTTCACTATTTTTGGAAATTGTGTTTGTTAAAAAAGCTCAAGGAATGCTTCAAAGCATAATCCAAGCCTTAAACCATGAATGCTATGTAATAGGGAACTTATTTAGAATCTTGAAGACCTCTTTGAGGTATATTTACCCTTCAAATTTATCATTGTGCAGGTCCAAAGGTGTGATCACTGCTGACTGGTAAAAGGGCAGCGTTTTGACTGTCTCAATGACAATTTTACTGATTTTTCATTTGTTTGCCAAGTGTTTGGAAAAATAATTGTAAGGAAGAGGTATGGGAAACATGTTGGATACATTTTAAAGGTCTTGTGAAGATCTAGGCACTTGTAGTGGTGCATAAGAATGCAAACCCAGTGATTACACCTCAAAACCCTCCAAAACCCTACTTTTAAGCCCAATTTTGTGGACAGACATCAAGCTAAGTTGATGGAACCTAAAACCATGTAAATCACCTTTCTATGACCTATCCAACACCTTCCAAATAATATTCCATAGTCAAGAAGCCCATCATTGGGCAGGGTGAACAAAAAATGGCCAATTAGCCCTCCATGGGCTAGTAGCCCTAGTGACTGCATAACACACAAATGATAGTTTTTGATAAAATGCTCAAACCCAATTGTAAGGAGGAGTTGGGGGCTTGTGAAACCTTAGGTGAACAATCCTAAATAGTGAGATAAGTGTCAGTTGGAACCTTGGACAATGCATAGCCTCAATTGGAGATTTTGATCTTTTGGTTGGTGTATTTGAGCAAGCCAATGGCTACGAGCCTAAAACTAAGTTTGACTATCAAACCTTGAACAAAGCTTTGCTGCCCCCACATGTCCATGTTGGAGTCTCCCAGATGCACTCTAAAACAGTGTGTTGAATGCCAAAAGAGCAGAGGTTGAGAATGAGTAGTTGGGTGGAGTGAGTAATTTGAGTAGATTGAGCATGGGTGTGAGCCATCACCTAAAGGGGAGTTTGTTAGGCAAGTGAACCATGATGTGCTTGGCACTATAACCACAATACTAATTTTGTAAATTCATTCAGCAGTCTCAAACAAGTTTTTGGGTAACAAATTGAACCTCTTGAGTAAATTGGCCTTTTTGAGAACTTACCTAGCAATCTCCCTATCATGGAGATACTGTGGAGCGGTGCCACCAGAGCAGCAGGCTAGGAGCTTCCGTAGACCATCGCGGACTACGACAACCAATGGAGGGAGAAACAGGAGACAGGCATCAAGTGGTGGGGTTATGAGTCCTCCACCACCACCAGATAGAGGGGACAGGAGAGATGAGCCTGGGGTGGGTCCTTCCAGGGCTCAAACTCCATTGAGGCCAGCCAGCTCCAAGGGAGGGAGTTCATCATAGCCTAAGAGGGCTCCCTATGTATCAATTTTTGTACGATTTTGTATGATGATGTAGACATCTTCAAGTGATTGTAGCTATATGATTTGACATCATTGTATCATGATACTTATGATTATATATATGAGGTGATTCATCCTTGCGATAGCTATATGCGTGTGTACCTATGTGATGAGATGTTTCATGATGTATGTTTCTATGTGATGGTTATTATATAGATGCAAATATGTACATGATGAAATGCAATATATTTTTTGTTGTTATTTTATGTTTTATATGTTATGCATATGCAAATGTGAATGTATGAAATGCAGATGAATATGATAATACAAAGAACTATTTACATGATGAGAATGTAAAATTTGCTAACATGTGTTGTGTGCAGGATGTGATGCAATTTGTGATATCTATATGTATGTATGAAATGCTTATATGTGGTAATGCAGGTGTAACTACATGAAATGCAAATATTTTTGGTGTGTCATTATACTCAGTCATGTGATAGCAGGCTACACGGACTCGGGAAAGGACAATGGAGGTCAATGAAGAAAGGGGGATGGAAGATAGAAGATATGGAAGTGAAAGAGCTTCTTGTGCGTTATCATCATTGAGATTTATTATGGCAAATAGGTTATGACAATCCAAATATATGTTTGACCCAGAAAGTCATTATACCTGTTTGCATGGAGATAACATAGTCACAAACAAGGAATGCCCTAATTCATACTAGACTCACAGTGTCCTCATGTCCTTGGACAAGTCATAGCATTACTAAGAGATAATACACAAACAACAAAAGAAAAATAGGCGATGATACCCCATCCTTGCCTTTCTAGTCAATGACATCCTGGAGATAAAATCTCTAGTCAAAGACATCCTGGAAAAGCTAAACGACGTGTCACCAAAAAAATCAAAATCAAAAGAAAACCAAGACTCAACACCAACATCCACTGTAGTCCTCAAGTTTAGTGTCTCTTGTCACTTGTATAAATCTATTTGATTGTGGTCACAATGTTTACTTTCACAAAAGGATAGATAGCATTGAACCATAATGTTGCCTGAGTTTGTTGAAAGATTTGATTTGTTGAAGCCCATTGTTGCTTGTTTGATCTGAAACTGACTGAATCCATGAAACTGATACTTTATTATGGAGAATACAAAACTTTATTGCGGATTGGGGATGTAAATGCTGCTTTATTGTGGATTGTGCATGGATAGACTGAAGAAACCTGAAAGAAACTATACTCCTCGGAACATGTGATGCTCTCAGTTCCACAACCATCACTAGACTTAGGATTTGCCTTAGCCACAGATAGGAGCTGATTTATTATGGATGGAAAGGGGTGAAAAGGAATGTTTATTATGAATGGTTAACCAATCTTAGGTAGATCAATAACAAGCCATGATGGGAATGGGTAAGTTTATTATGGATGGATAGGTTGTGAGTGTGTGCAAAGTGAGAGGATGAAAGTGAATCCTGAAGGAGGGAGGAGCAATGTTTCTATGCATGGCACTGGTGACCCAGTTTTCACCATGGTACTTTCCCAAGGCGCCATCGAAGTGGTTTTCACCGTTGGACGAAATGTTTTTCTTTAATTTTTTTATTTTTCAATTTTTTTGTCACAAGGCGCCTGTATGCTAGGTTTTCACCAAGTAACGATTTTTTATGTTTTATGATTTTTTTGTATTTTTGATAATTTTTTGATTTTTTTGTATTTTTGAATACTCTGAAGAGCTATGTGTAAAACCTACAAAGGTGCATGTTGTTGATAGGATCCTCCAAAGGTTCTCCATCTGGGGTTGAGAGTTGATATGCACCAGATCCATAGGTTGTTGTAATGATGTAAGGACCAAGCCAATTTGGTTCAAACTTGCCCTTCTTCTTTTTGTCTTGCTAATTTTTAGAAATTTATTTGAGAACTAAGTCACCCACCTCAAATGCATGAGGATTTACCTTATGATTGTAGATGTGTTGTTCCTTGACTGAATGATGTGTAGCTCGAGTGACTGTCTTCTTTGATGAAGGAACTAAGATAGAATTACTAGTGCGTGGACTACACATGCCCATATGTGTGTCACCTAAAGAAGTTTGGGCATCCCTGACAACAAAGTCCTTTGAGGAAGCTCCATTAAAGGTCGATGATGTATCACCAGAAGGGGATGGATGTGTGGAACAAGCGGATGAGGAATGAAGGTTTATGATTGCGAAAATAAGTGAAAGTAGGATGCCATGACGAAGACTTAGGATCAACAAGTATGCTTTTTGACTTAAAATTGTAGAACTTTTGCCCCCAGTTATATTGATATTAGGGGAGATTATCTCTTTCTCTTTTTTATTCATAGAATTTTTATCCTTGACTTTGATTTTTGTAGAGTCCAATAGCTTTTGATTTTGATTTGGACTAAAGGACTTTTCTTTATTTTTGACTTTTAGATTTTTCTTTTCAAAGCTTGATTTTTTATCCCCAATGAGTAAGGGCTTTTGTAATTCTTGTTGATCCAAGTCTGGAAGTGAAGTGGAAATGGAATGAGTGGATGAAATGGTAAACCTACATGAGTTCTCAAGAGGGTCGGCGATACACTCAATAGATTCTTCGTTGGAACCACTCTTAGGACTATCGATATCAAGAGATGCTTGCACCACTAGAGGAGAATTGCATTCAGACTTAATAGCAACAACACTAGGTGCTTCGTACCCAAATCATTGGCATTGCAAATTGTTTGTAGGTTGATCCTGTCAATTAAATGTGTTAGAAGACAGTGGGAGTTGATCAACATGAAAGATATACTCACCACATCCCATGTCTTTAATCTTGAACTTTTCTTTGAGCTCTGCTTGTTTGGATGTAGATGCTTTCAATGATTCTAGATCCACATATGTTGATGAAGGAATAGCTTCCTGATTGACTAGTATTGTTATTTCTGATCTATGTTGCAGGTTATTGCAATATACGAACGGATTTGGGTCAGCTTTGACAGTCACTTCAACTCCATTGTGTGGAAACTTGATACATCGATGATATGTAGATGGAACAACTCTCATTTCATGAATCCATGGACATCCTAGCAATATGTTGTATGTGAGATCCAGGTCTAGGACTTGACAAACCACATCCTTTGTAACTGGCCCAACTTTGAGGGGCAAGGTGATTGTGCCTTTGGATGAACGCTCTTCATCATCATATGCCTTGATGGTAATTTTGTTTGTAGAATTTACAACTTTATCTAAATATCCCAATTGTTTAATAGTGCTCAATGTACAAATGTTTAGACCTACTCCTCCATCTATCAGGACTCGTTTTATTCGATGTTTGTGTAGGAAGGCTTCAATGTGCAATGATGCATTATGTGGTTGGCTCATAGAGGCGTCGTCAGCTTCTGTAAATGTGAGGGAGTGTGGAACGGAAAGGTATCCCACCATGGCTTGAAACTGGTCTAGATTCAGATCAGTAGGAATAGAAGTGTCTCTCAAGATTTTATCAAGAATGGATTTATGTGCAGGGGATATGTGTAAGAGCTCGAGGATTGAGATGAGCGCGGGTGTTTTCCCTAACTGTTCTACAAGGTCATACTTAGGTTCGGTTGATGAGGAAGTGATATTTTTAACTGGAGCTCCTTGCAAAGTGAATTTACCTCGACGAGTTGTAACATTACATTCACAGGTAGGTTCAGAAGAAGATCCAATTCCTTTTAGGACGATCTTGGGCCTTTGCGTAGAATTCTCAGGCGTTTTGTCCTTGATGATAATGGTAGAGACATAATTGTCCATTGAAATGTGATTGATGGTTGAATCATAGTTATAAGATGCTCTAGTATAGTTGGTTTGGTCATTTGTGGCTTTAGCTATTCCCTTGTCATGTTTTGGGAATGGTTCCTTAAACATTTCATGTTCTTGATTGGATGAGTGTCCTTCAATCTCAATGTCAACTCTATCAATAAGATCTTGTATGATGTTCTTCAGCCGATGACAATTTCTTGTTTTATGTCCTTTGCTCTTATGAAATTCACAATACTCATCATCATTCCACCAATTTGGTTTAACCTTTGGCTCATCTGGAGGCAAATCTGGAATTGTTATTATTTTGTTTGCCACTAGCTTCTTGAAAACTGATTCTAGTGGTTCTCCCAATGGGGTGTACTTCCTTCGTGATTTGGAAGTTGTTTGAGTATTCACTTGACTTTTTGTAGAGCTTGATTCAGAAAAAACGATTTTGGGTCACACTATATTGGCATCCACAACACCATTATTGATTGTGTTCTTGTTTTTATTCCAAAATCTTGGCTTGTCTTTTCCTTTATAGTCCTCTTTGTTTTCCTTGAATATTTTAATGACTCCTTGTTCAATTAGAACCTTCTCTATTGCTAAGCCTTTTCCAATGACATCCTTGAAGGTGGACAAACAAGATTTTCTTAAGTCATAACCAATGTCTTTGTTGACATTTTGGGTGAACATCTCTACCATTTGTTTTTGTGGAATTTGCTGGCTAGATTTCTCCATCTTTGTAAAAATGATGAAAAATATTCTCCATCCTTTTGCTTGGTATTGCACAAGGTAGTGACTGATATGTCTATCTCTACGTTGTATGAGAAATGTTGGATAAATGCCTTTGCTAAGTCACCCCATGACTTAATTCCAGGTGGGAGTTGGGAGAACCATTCCATAGCTTGATCACCTAAGCTGTGTGGGAATAATCTCATCAAATACGTCTCTTTTGCTGCTACCTCAAGGCAAGCTATGAAAAATTATCTTATATGTGCCTTAGGATCCCGTTTTCCTCTGTACTTATCAAACTTAGGTGTCACGAAATGTGTAGGAAATGGAGGCATTGGAATACTTTTGTCAAATGGATAGGGACATATGTCTCTCATTGTGTAAGTTGGCTTCAGTGTATTTATGTCCTCCATTTTCTTTTATAAGTCCTTGATTTGCTATTCACTTCTTGAACCATATCCCATACCTGAGGCACCGGGTGGAGGAGGAGCATGTTGTATATATGGATGATATTGATCATACACATGTTCATATGGAGGAGGTCTATAATGATGCTGCGTATATGGACTACTTGGTATAGAGTCATGGTGAGGAATGAAATATCTGCTTTGTCCATGTATACCATACTCTACATGAATGTCATGAGTTTGTTCTAGTGTGTTGCCCCCAAATTTGACATGGGGTTTCCTTGTGTCCAAATTTTTAACATGCCTTTGGATATCCAATTATTTTGGTGGTTGGTCCTTAGCATTGGCATGTGATTGAGTATATTTTTCTACATAAGATTTCCATAATGGTTTGTGAAGGTGAGTATCGTATGCTTGAACATGTGTGTATGGGACCTCAGGTTTTTGAAACAAAGATGACGGTGATTCAGGCACAAGATGTGGTCCTCTATTGCCTCCACTATTAGGCCTCCTTTGATCCATGTTGAGTTGAGGTTGTTGTAAAGGTTGATTTTCCATTATTTGAGACATGTCAAAATCATGAGGGATCTTGGCTCCTCTTTGTGCCATCACTTCTAAGAAATATTGTCTATCTCTCCTCATTATTTCCTCAACCAATCGATTAAAAAGGGGATCCATAATGGAGTCTTCCACTTCTGGTGAATGTACTGAAATGTTGTCCATATTGTCATTGTGTGTATCATTGTTGTTTATAGTGTCCATGTTCTCAACATTTGGAATGTTTCCATAGGCATCCATGTTAGGTAATGTAGTATGATCGGAATTGAAAAAGACATCATTGTCGTACTCATAGGCACTCATGTTTGCGGACTCTTGAGCCTCTTTAGCTTCTCTCCTAGATTTTTGGGAACGAGTTTCAACCATGAACTAAGTCTTGACCAAGATGTGAGAGACTAGATGAAAATGGAAATAGTATGGAAGACCAAGAGTTGGATGGAATGTAAATGAATCTGAGGCGTACTTGCAATGTCCAAAGTGTAAGACCAAGTATGTATGTAGTAGAGTAGGTGTGACTTCCAAAGAGATGATAGTTTCTCTTGATGAGGTAAGTTGACCTTGACTCTAAGTAAGACCAAATGAGACCCAAAGGTGATAGACCTTGACGAGGGACCACTTAGCAAAATGTTGTTGTATGTAATGTGTTGATAAAGTATGATGAGGACAAGCAAGTGACCTTTTGACTCAAGTTTAGACAAATGTGAATGTAATGTAAGGTGTAAAGCAATGATGGACTTTGTGAGACCCAAAGACAGGTTGAATGCTAGATGAAAACCCAGAGAGATAACCTAGGAAGCTCAATAAGTCTAAAACTGACCGTTCTTGTTTGTTGGACTATAAATTTTTCTAATTCTGAACACAGACATGCCTATATATTTCATAGACGCGCTTAAATAACACAGACGTGGTTCTGTCAAACACAAACGTGTTTCTGGGATTTTGTAAATGAATGTTGCTCAAGAGAACACAGACACATTTCTACCCTTCAAAGACGCGTTTATATGACATAGACGTGACTCTATCAAACACAGACGCATTTCTGAAAACTGAGTGCGATTTTTCCAATTCGTGAAGTTGTTTTGTTGTGACCCAATCTAAATTTTTGACTATTTTTCGTGACAAGAGGACACAATGTTGATGAGGACTCAATGTTTGCAAGTGTTTAGACTAAAAACTGACTCAAAGAAAAGTGTGTTGTTTGATGTAAAAATGTTTTGCATACACTTGAAGACACAATGTTTTGATGTTTGGTCTTGAATGTTTGATAGTTCAAAATAAGACAAGAACAATTCTTATGGTTGGTCAGGACAATAGTTGTTGATCCCACATGGGGCTTCCCCCGAGGCTACGCTATTCAGAGCAGATACTTAGATGCTTGACCCTACTAGCTCCACCCTCGGCACTCACTTCTCAGGGCAGCAAAGCGTTAGTCCCCACGAAAACTCCCTATGGTGAACTTTGTATCTCTACTAAGAACCGTATGTGTGTGGGTCGCTCCGAAGGTCCGACCTCCTAACCCAACAACTAGAAGGATTTTGGCTTCTAAAACAAAAAGGTGCTAGTAAGGGCATCTGCTCGTGTGGCCATACATGCAGCACTTTCAGCTTTATATATATAGAAGGCTCCCAGCTGGTAGGGGTTATGTCCTACAAATGATCAAATAAATTTGATAAAACGGGTTTATGGGGAGACATAATGTCGGTATGAACTAATTAGCACATTGTAGCGTCCTAAAATTGCGACACTTGCAATTTCGACTGCATTTCGGTCTTCACGATGGCAACGCAACATGCAACCTGAATGGAGACCCCAAAACTCGCTCATGACACCAAAAACTGCATTTTTCATGCACCCTGGCCTGAACCTCCTTGCACCCTGCTGCCCCGGGAGGTGGGACCAGAGCGCCCAGCGCCCTGGTCCCTGGGTCCTATTTTGGGCCCGGTTTCCTAAGTGGTATCAGGTCTTTTCATTTGCAATTTGGAAAATTACATTCCCTGGTCGGCCTAAGGTCGGGAAAATCAATCTATCAGCCCTAATTGACAAGTATATAAACTACATTTTTCTCTCTCATTTGGCATGAGATGAGAAGACGGGAAAAAGCGTGGAAACTATACTCAAACATTCAAGCATTCAAGCATTCAAGCAATTGATCATTTCAAGTCTCCATTCAAGGCTAAGTGTTGTATTCAAGTCAAGGATTCAACCATTGAAGAGGAGATCACTTACTTCATGCTACAACATACTACAACATACAACATCTAAACCTTCGCACATAAGGATACCAACATCCTTAGAACAAGGTATTAGTACTTGTTTGTCATTACAGTCATTTACATTTACAACACTTGCTCATTTCTTGGTTAATTCCAAAACCGGGGTTTGACCTAAAGGCAAACCCCTAATCCCTAACCCCCCATCGTCTTCGCTTTTCTGTGTGTAGGTTGCAGGTACGCGGCTGAGATTGAAGATTTGGAATCCTTGTGCAGAGACGAACCGATCCCACTTCGTTTCGCGGATTTTTCGGAGGACCGTGGCGCCGGGCGCCATCGTCCCGACAACTTTTTCTCAAATTCGCAGGACAGCGCCGTATCGACATTCTACTGCTAATTCCAGGTCCGCAGCTTCATCCTATAACCTAAACTCAGTTTATAAGCGAATCTTTATGACTTTCTATGCATTCCTAGCTTAATCAACATTCTTTACAAAAGAGGGTAGCTTTGCTTTCCAAACCCTTGAAATTCATTTAGCATCCAATCCTACATTGTGTGGGATTGGATCTTATGAGTTTCAATCCCCTCTTTTGAATGTAAACTCTATCTCCTAAGTGAAAAACCCATCGAATCCTAGCGAACCTCCCTTCTCTCTCCTCAGAGTTGGAAGAAGGGAGACCAACTAGGGTTCGACCGCGATTTTTCCGCTTTACACACATGTTACCCATTGTTTTCACCATGGATACAGTTGTTTATAGTGGTTCGGAAGAGGATGGCTTTTCCTCGCTACCACTTGGGTCATTCTCTCCTCACTAGTAGTCCTAATGACCACATGGGGAGACAGGCCCTCTAAAGATGAAACAAAAAGAGCCTATTTCCCCCAAGACACAAAAGACACTGGTTCAATTTTAGTGCACCAATTGAAGTGTTTGATAATCTATAAAAAAAGGCACACAATAAAGATCAAAAGAAAAATCCTTGTCAAGGTCCTGCAACAAAGATTTGTTAGTAGTTTGGATTATTTCAAATGATCACCCCTTCCTACAAGCACACAAGTTAGGTAAATTTTAGATCTAAAAGACTTTGTGAAATAGGGTTCTTCGACAAAATGATTTTGCTTTCAAGACAAGATGCACCAATTTCGTTAGCTAGATCACAAGATGTTAGCTCAATATAAACCAGATCTGAAATCTGAATGACCAAAAACTGAATCACAAGAAATCGAAATGCAAAAGTTGAATCACAAACGTGGTTAACACTAACAGAAACGCTACAGAAATACGCAAACATGCCTATATTCGACATAGACGCATCTTCTGGACACAGACATGGCTAGAGAACATAGACGTGTCTAAATGCTTCACATACGCGATTAGGGAACACAGACACAACACTTTAATCTACAAAAAAAAGTAAAAATATTGTTAAAGACACAAACGCGATCCCAAATGTCACAGACGCGATAGAAAATAAAAAACGTGATCTCAAAATGCGCAAACGCGAAAATGTCGAAATGTTGTCAGAAATGTCAGATCTGCAACTTCAAAAACACAAAATCTACAACAAAAGATGTTAAATGCAAAAGGGACAAGAGTCCCACCGGGCGTGCCAAAATTTATATGGTGAAAAGTGGATAAGAACAATATTGAAAGACTAAATAAATTCAACCACAAAACCCTAGCCTAACAACAACAAATATCCACCATAACATATGAAGATTACCTAAGACAATGCAAATCAAATGAAATCACAAAGATTATACCATCACATGTCCAATAGGGTTTGGATCTCCATTCTTCCTATCTTCATTGATCTTGCTTGATATATTTGCTCTTAGATTTTATGTGTACATAAGAGCTCAACAAAGAACGGAAATGTGGTTGCAAGTAGACTTGATTGCATATGAAAGTTCGAACGCTAGGATGCGTAGTCGGGTAGTCAGCAGGGGTATGATAATGAAGGAAGCATCTCCTTATATAGAAGACACCATAAGAAATGAAGGGATAAGATGGAGAGGTGTAAAAGATAAATGGTCGGCTATGATTAGAGGGTAGATAGGGGAAATAAGAAAATAATGAGAGGGTGGGTAGTGTACGAATTAAGAGATGAATGACATGTGTCATAGGTAGAAAAGGTTAATGAATTAATTAAATAAATAAAGATTCATTTAATTAATAAAGGAAGTGGGATCAATTAAATAAATAAATGTATTTATTTAGTTTACGAAAAGGGATAATTTAAATAAATAAAAGTATTTATTTAAATGAGAAATAAGGCTAGAAGAGGATAAATGAATTAATAAAATAAATAAATATTTATTTAATTAATAGAAGAATTAGGCTTAAATTAATTAAATAAATAAAGATATTTATTTAATTAGACAGAACAATTTTAGTTGTCTACAATTACAATTTATGATGAGCCTATGCACATACTCGCAGTAAAGTAGAAAGATGAGGAAGATGGAGAGAGAGAAAGGAGCAACTAGAAATGAGATCACAAAGAGATAAGACTTCGCTCATTTTGAGGAACCTAGCCCCCCATCTTAAGATATTAACTCATGCAAGGACACACAAAACTAGAAACAAACACAAAAATCTAAACAAAGACAATAGACGTGGAATGTAAAGGGGTTAATACTAAAAACAAAAAGCTCCAAGTCAGCTAGTTGAAGATACCTTAATAGTTAGAATATCTCAGTCACTAATCTAATTCTTGGAATGCTATTACAAGAACATAAGTGGTCACATGAAAAGAGAGAGAATGTATCGAATGATGAACCATGTTCCAACAAGTAGCAAAGTTATGAGCTTATGGGACGGAGAGAGAAGAGAACACGGATGCCACATGCTAGCAAGTTGCATTATGCTGGGTCATTATCCATGAGAAGAAAAGAAAGAGAGATTGTGGAATCTGTATACACATAAAAATGGCTATGAGCAATTAAATAAATATTTTATATTTATTTAATGATTATTCTTCTATTAAATAGTTAAATTTGAAAAGATTAATTTATTTAATTCATTTTCGTGTCTTTCTATTAATTAAGATTTTATTAATTAATTCATCTATCATATTCTTCTAATTAATTAAATATCTAATATTTAATTATTCCTCTAACCAAGTCAATTAAATATCTCATGTTGAATTATCTCCTCCAAACAATTAAATATCTAATATATAATAGTTATTCTCCTATCCTATAGTCTCGAATATTAAATAATTTCTTAAATTATTTAATCTTTCTTTTCCAACTTACCTTCCATCTCCACTTCATCTTCCCTTTGCCAACTCATCCATCATTTGGCTAAAGAAATTAATATTTCTTAAATATTAATTCATCATTTATCTCCAACTCCCAAATTTAATGAATATTGTGTACGTACACATATCTCATAACCATCTTCTATATTCTCTCCAACACCCCCTACATCTTAGGAAGGACTTGAGGCCACTTGTCCTCTCATGCCTAAATTTTCTCCAACCATCCCTAGATTCCCTTAGTCAACAACCCAATCAAGGTGAGATGAGTGACATTTGTCTTCTCCTTCCTCCTTTCTCTCAACCTTCACCTTTGCTCACAGCCATCCAAATCTGCAGATCTGATCATGACCGTTGATCTAAGTCACATCATCTCATCCTCTCAAAGTCTATAAAATCAAGAGCTTCAATTGAGAGAGAGTTAGACTTCAAGAGACTTCAAGTGCATTTTGCAAGCTAATCATATGCATCTGTGAGTTTTAATTTTGAAGCAAATAACAATTATCATATAGCATAATCATGTAGTATTTGCATATCATAGTATCAATTAACTACCAGTTATCAGTCCATTCTTCATATGCCATCTTGGAAGCTATCAGTGCATTATCTGAGAGCACACCATCTGCAACTAGGAACAGTGGAGTTAGGACACAATGAGACATAAACAATGAAGGTAAAATAGCATTTTTATTTCATATGTATTTCATGTAGTTTCATTGGTTGAGTTTGGATTTCCTGTAACATTTTCATTGGTATTTTGTGAAACTAACTTGTTGCATGTAACATTATGAGGATGAAATTCAAGTTGACACATTTTGGCGCCTACCGTGGGGCTCATGGACCTCACATATACCTTTAAAAATCTCACCAAAAAAAAAAATAACGCATTTGTAATGCAGATTCATGCATATGTGAAATCTGACATCGCTTTTGCTCATAGGTTAGCCCATTTGCATCACTGGTTAGCACATATGCCATGCAAGTTAGCGCTTTTGTCTGAAAATCTGTGCATTAGCATCATCGATTAGCACTTTTGTCCTCTAGATTAGCGCATTTATTAAATAAATCATGCTTTTGTATCTGCAGATCAACGCTTTTGTAGTCTAGGTTAGCGCTTTTGCTCTATAGGTTAGCGCTTCTGAGGAGAAAGATAGCGCATGTGTTAGAACAACACTTTTGTTTCCAACTAACCAAAATTTATTGCAAGCCTGAATGTCCAAGAAATTAGATTTTCCAAACTACTAACATGCATGTGCAGGATTGTGTTTAAGGCTAATTTTATGCATTTCTTCATCTAGTTAATTAAACGCCTTATTTTGGAAAGTAATATATCATGTCTTGTTCATTTAGTCTAACTAAGAGGATAAATTGACATCATGTAACTTGCATTTTTAGTAACTTCTCTAAAATAGTTGCACATGGACTTCTAAAAAGGCTAAAATAAACACCATGCTTGTTGAAGCAACATCTCCAAATAGGACTTAACCAAACAATTGCTTTGAAAAGGTTAAAAAGAACACTTATATTTCGTGTCTCGAAAGTGGTAGGTATATGCTCTCCCCTTAATTAGGTGATTAAAAAGCCAAACCCACTCTTTTATGCTTTCTTTACTTTCAAGCAATTAAATCCTTTAGAGGGTTTGCCTTCCCGAGCTGCCTTGAGGGGGCCAATGAGAGGGGAATGACCTAAAGTGGAAATGGGCTAATATCGAGTCCTTCCAATTGACTATAAATAAATTGTGTTTGTGACGAAAGTCTCAAACAACATGTGTTGATAAGTTCATACCGACACTATGTTTCCCCATAAACCCTGCGGACCGTAACCTCTATAGGCTAGGAACCTTATGTATTTACAGAGCTAAAAGTGTTGCATGTATGGCCACATGACTGGAAGCCTTTACTAAAAACCAATTGTACTAGTTGCCAAAATCCTTCTAGTTGTTGGAGCGGGAGGTCGGACCTTTGAAGCGACTCACACACATACGATTCCTAGTAGAGATATAAAGTTTGCCATGAGGAGTTTTCATGGAAACTGGTGCTTGGCTGCCTCGAAGAAGTGAGTGCCGAGGGTGGAGCCAGTGGGGTCAAGCATCTAAATATCCGCTTTGAATAGCATAGCCTCAGGGGAAACCCCACATGAGATTCAACAACTATTGTCTCAGCCTGCCATAAGATTTATACTTGCTTGTGCATTTTGTTTATTAGACATTGTGTCTTCTATGTTTGTTACATGTTCCAAATGGTCAAAAATTGAAGTAAATTATCATCTAAGTGTGAGCAAAAATCCAACAAATTGTTGGAAAAGGTTGATCAAAAGGGTAATACAAAAAGCTTTCCAACACTTGAAACACCAGATCAAAACCAAAGTATCAAAACGTCAGTATCAAAATTATTCTTGAATTAGGTTTGTCTCTATACCATCACATATTGTCAAACTAGCTCAAACAACTGGGTCACTGATCCTACAGGTTGTTCCCAAGAAGTTCTATAAACATCAATATTTAACAAGCTATTGATTCAAACATCTTAAGTGCAAAAAAATCAACATCATTATCAAGTTTCTCATCAGGATAATCAAATTCTCTATCACGAAGCTTGATCAATCTATACTAAGTTCATAATCTTGGAGATCTTTCCTATTTGAACCTAGGTTATATCAAAATCGGAATTGCACTAACATTGGAGTCAAACAAACTTGTAAATTGTCAAATGCTTATATGACTTTTAAGTATCACCTTAAGAAAACCCAGTTATAAAGCTACTCAGAAAAGAATAAGATTCATGTATATCAATCGCAAGATCTTGTTAAAACATAGGACATTCCTACACCGTTTTCATCACTACTTACACAGCTGCGATACAGAGTTTGACAGAGAAATTTTACAAGGATGTGCTTTTCAACAAAGAGACGCTTTATCACAACGAACAAACAATAGCAGTAAAATCAACAAAGCATATCTTCCTAAACCTATAATCACCTATTGACTTTGTCCTTTGGTCACTTCAACAACTTTGAAATAATCACATGCCAGTTTGGACTAGAGCCCAATACGAACAACTTAGAAAACAACAACAAATGGAGGAAGAAGATAATCCTGTATTTCAAACTTTTGGGTTTACCGTTGTTGATGAAGAAGCACTCAATAGCACCATTAGAGACCTCAAGAAACATTTCAAATTTGATAGGCTAATGGAAAAATTGTTGGCAAAGAAAAAAGAAAAATATCTCTTAATGTCGGCAAAATCTGGGGCTAAACTACCACAAGACTTTAACATAGAAAGCTTGAAACAAGATATAGAGACAAGTAACACCCAAAACACAAATAATCCAAAAAATGAGGACGTGAACAAAGAAAGTCATGAAGAAACAAGGAAAGAAAGGGATGACACAAGAAAAGAACGTAGTGATAAAAGAACTCACGAAGAAACAAGGAGAAACTATGTGGATAATCCATTATCAAACCTTACTCAACAAATGCAAACTTTACAACAACAGATACAAGACATGCAAAATGGAAAAAACTCTAAGAAGTATTCATTAGAAGATATATGCCCATACCCGTTCGATAAGAATCTAAACATGATACCATTTCCACAACATTGCGAGATTCCCAAATATGACAAATACGATGGGAAATCTGATCCTCGGGATCACATTGGGGAGTTTTGTACTATGAGCATGAAATTTGCTCATGATGAAACTTACCTTATGTGTCTTTTTCCTAGGAGTTTAAATGGACAATCAATGGAGTGGTTTTCAAGGTTACCATCCATAATCAAATATTTTGAAGAACTTGTGAATAGATTTATTTCACAATACTCCTACAATACAAGGAATGGAATAACAATGTTGGATATCTGCAATGTTAAACAAAAGAATGGTGAATCTTTTATGATCTTCTTACAATGATGGAAACGCATGTTTAATAGGTATCCCCGAGATGTACCTGATCAATAAAAATGGACATATTCATTGATAATCTTATTAGTGAAATGAGTTATCGACTAAGAATGCAATGTCCTCCCTCTTTTGCCAAAATGATCGAGAATGGTCTAAAAATAGAGAACGCAATGGTAAAGAAAGGAGAGCTAAAACTTTACAACAATTCTAACAACAACAACGACGATGACAAACCCAAGTTCTGGTCAGAGAATAGGAATGTCAGCAATGAAGGAAATGACGATAATAGTACTACAAAATAACAACAACCAATTTTTAATCTATCAGTGAAATCCCAAGCAATAATAATCTAGAAAACAATAAAGCCAATTCCTTTCTCTCCAATCCTCAGAGAAAATTCACAAACATTGAGAACCTTTGGAATCGGCTCTAAAAAGTCTGCTTGCCAACAAATTGATTGTTTTACCAGAAGCAAGAAGTTATGAACCACTAGTCAAGCCAAATTGGTGGAATGACAATCATTTTTGCAATTACCATCTGAATAAAGGACACCTAACAAATTATTGTCAGAGATTGAAGCACCTTATCCAAGATCTAATCGATAATGGAACCATCACAGTGGATAACCATAAGACAAATGAATCACACCTAGCTTTCATAACTCCACTGCCAAATTATGACAAAGGTGAACCATCACAATTAAAAGATGACAAGGGGAAAGCCAAAGTGAATTACACTTATACATATGATGATGTGGTAAATGTAATCATTGTTAAAGATAATCCATCTTCAGAGCTAATCAATGTTATTACGAGAACCAAAGCAAAGGTTACCTTTCCAGTTATAGCAAAAGATCCAACATCCACTTCACAATAGTACAATTTAGTAGAGCAATTACAAAGAATACCCTCTCAAATATCAATTCTAGAACCTCTCGAGGTTTCACCTATGCATAAGGAAAATTTGGAGAAAACTTTAGTAGAAACATTAGTTTCAAAATATTTGGATATAGATCAGTTCTAAAACATGGTAGGACACCTTATAGCTCCTCATTGCTTATCGTTTTCTGAAAATGAGGACGCATCCTTGCAACATCCTCACAATGCTCCCTTACATGTTGAAGTCTCCATTAATAAAACTCGTGTTAAATGTGTACTCGTAGATGGAGGAGTCAGCTTAAACATTTGTGCATTAAGTTTGATAAAAGCTTTGGGATATTCAGAAAATGTAGTGAACCTGAAAAAGAAAATAACCATCGAGGCTTATGATGAAGCAGAACGTTCTTCTAAAGGAACTGTTGTGCTACCAATAAAAATAGGATATGTGGAAAGGGACACACTGTGTCAGGTTTTAGATTTCAACCTCTCTTACAACATTCTTCTAGGACGACCATGGATTCACGAGATGTAAGCAGTTTCTTCTACATATCATCAATGCGTGAAATTTCCTTGTGAAGGACAAGAGATCGCTATAATTGCAGATTCTAGTCAATATTGCAATAATTTGAAGCCCACACAAGATACAAGAGTTCCACATAACAGAGAATCAATATATCCTACCAAAGAAATCAAGCAAAGTTATGGGAAACTTTTGAGGAAAAGCTCAAATTAAATGATGAAGGAATGGGAAAATATTCTTTGCATAATTTTCCACTTTCCCCTAAGTCATATGGAAAGCCTACAGAGATTCAATCAAAGACATCAGAAAGATCAAAACATATGTTTAAAGGGATATTTGTTAGTGTTGGAACTCTTGAAGAAGAAAATGAGGACAAAGACATTCTTGGTTGGTTGTACAAGGATGAAGATAAAACTATAGCAATAGCAGCAGAAGTCAATATTCCCATAAAACAATATGGCAAAGGTTATGAAATCATGCAAAAAATGGGATATGAAGGAAAAATGACCAATTAGTAAGCGACATCAAGGTATTTCAGAACCTATTTGTCCACACTCGCAATCCAAAGAAGATAAATCCGGGCTTGGATATCTAAAATCCAATCAAAACCAACATAATAACCCACAACAAAAGTGGAAAAAGAAATAAGTTTCTAAAGAAGAAAATTGGCAAGAAAAGCTACATCAAGCGGCCGAAATAGTAACCAATAAACAAAAGAAGCAAGAAGAACATGAAAAGAAAGAAGAGGAGATTACCATCCAAGGTAGAGAAAAATCCTGTCAATAAGTTTTGGAAATACAAACAAATGCAAAATCTGAACAAGATATTCTAGAAGCAGTAAAAATGGAGATGGTAGAAATCAGGGAACTTTTTGCACCATGTAACATTCCTACATGGTATAGTGGAGTAGTCCTAGATCATGATTCAGAGATAGATTCAAATGAGTATGAATGGGGTCCAAATGTATTATCTACTACATCAAGTAAGGAACACAATGAAGACCAAGAAGCTATCACAAAAGAAGACTTGTCTATTGCAAAACAAAAGATGGAGTTAGAAAGAAGACAAGAAAAACTCAGAATTCAGAGAAAAGAGGCATATGCAAAAAGGAAAGGGAATGACAAAGACAAAGAATTAATGCCACAAGAAGTACAAACAAGGATAGACCACGCATTTGGAAATACAAGATTTTCATCAAAAGAGGAACAAGATGTATCCAGATATGGCAAAACCATAGAAGAATTAAGAGATAGTCAAGTTGGATTGACTATTAGTCCAGAAGAAATTGAGTTTGAAAGGAGACAAAATCTAGCAAAAGAATCCTCTTTATCATGTACACAAGTATGTCAACTCCAAAATGAAAATGAGGTCAATCAAGAAGGAATTTGCAGTATTAAAGATGTGTGTGTTGATACAATCTATTCATTTAAGGGACAAATGTTAGTTGAAGAACCACTTGAGTGTGAACTACAAAATGCTAATATTGATTTTGTTAGAACTAATTCGGAGATGCTTGGGAAAGGCAATTCTCAAAAACATTTAATCTATGATAATACCTATTCTATGCCAAGTTATGATCATTGTGTCATGAACGTTGAAACACCTAATGATGATAGTGATCATGATTTACCCCTTCATCATCCTGAACTAGTTGATTGGGATAATTTAGACAACCCTGGATTGAATGTCTTTTCCAATGATCATGACTTAGCCCTGTACCTTAACGTTGTTGAACCCATCCCACCTAAGATATCTTCCATTGCATAATCAAGTGATGTTTCTCATAGTCAGGAGAATACCAAACTTTCTAGTCGCAAAAGTGAAATAAAACAAGGAAAGAGACCTATTGTTGAAAACCATTTCATGGCAACACTAGATCAATCAAAAGAGAAAACAAAGGACGTATCTGATGGTGAAAACCTCTTTGAGGTGCCAGAAGATGGAAAGTTTGACATTCTTCCTGCATATTTTCAAGAGAGATCTGCTATCCTGATAGAACCAATAGAAGCAGTAAACATTGGTACATCAAAGGATCCTAAAATAATTCATTATGCTGCCTCATTATCAAAAATAGAGAGGAAAGAATACATGGAATTCTTTAAGCAAAGGAAAATAAATTTTGCTTGGTCCTATGCAGATATGCTAGGACTTAATCCAGATCTTATCACGCATCATCTCAATGTGGATTTAAAAGCAAAACCAGTTAAGTAGAAGTTAAGAAAGATGCATCCGCACATTGCTCTTCTTGTAAAAACCGAGTTGGAGAAACTATTAGACGTGGGTTTTATAAGACTTGTTGCTTATCCATAATGGGTTTCAAGTATTGTACCAGTATCAAAACCAGATAAAAGCATAAGGGTCTATACAGATTTTAGAGATCTGAATAAAGCATGTCCAAAAGATGATTACCCACTACCAAACATTCATATCATAGTGGACTTATCAGCAGGGCATGAGATGTTTTCATTAATGGATGGCTTCTCAGGATATAATCAAATAAGAATTGCACCTAAAGATCAAGAAAAGACAGCTTTCACCTGTGCATGGGGAACATATTGTTGGAATGTTATGCCATTTGGGCTTAAGAATGCAGGAGCAACTTATCAAAGGGCTATGACAACAATTTTCCATGATATGATGCATACATTTATGGAAGATTATGTCAATGACATACTTGCAAAATCTCATACAAGACAAGAACATTTGAACATTTTAAGCAAGATTTTTGACAGGTTGGAAAGATATCAATTGAGATTAAATCCAAATAAATGTACATTTGGGGCAACCTCTGGAAAACTCCTTGGTTACATTATATCAGCTCGTGGAATTGAAGTAGATCCTGAAAAAGTCAAAGCTATCATGGAGATGGAGTCACCTAGGAACATAAGTCAATTGTGATCTTTACAAGGAAGATTGCAATCAATCAGGAGATTTGTTTCTCAGTTTGCAGATAGATGTCTTCCATTTACCCATCTTCTACATAAAAATGTTCCATTCAAATGGGATCCAAAATGTGAAGAAGCTTTTTTGCAAATAAAAGAATATCTTATGAGTCCTCCACTGCTGATATCACTAACCAAAGGGAAACCATTGTTGCTCTATATCTCAGCAACAAATGTATCATTAGGAGCCCTCCCAGCCCAACATGATGATGAAGGAAAAGAAAGAGCAGTTTATTATATCAGTAGAACGCTTGTTGGCTATGAATTAAATTATTCCTCGATAGAAAAGACATGTCTAGTAGTTGTATTTGCAACTTAGAAGTTGCGACATTATATGTTGATTCATTATGTGAAACTAATAGCAAAGATAGATCCTCTCAAATATTTGTTGAGCAAGTCAACATTGACAGGGAGACTAGCCAAATGGGTTATGATACTGAGTGAATTTGATATCGAGTATGTTGATCGAAAAGCTATGAAGGGACAAGTTATCGCTGATCAATTGGCTGATGCACCTTTACAAAATAACATGCCTTTGCACATCGAATTTCCTGATGCAGATATCTTGACAGTAAGTACAAACTTTTGGGAATTGTACTTTGATGGTTCTTATACACAATATGGATCAGGCGCAGGCATCTTTTTTATCACACCTCAAGGACACACAATTCCCAAATCATATAGACTGCGGTTTCCATGCACTAATAATACTGCAGAGTATGAAGCATTGACTATTGGGCTTAAAATGGCTATTGAATGGAATGTCAAAGAACTACATGTCTATGGTGATTCACAACTTATCATCAACCAAGTAAATGATGACTATCAAACAAAGAATGATAAGCTTATGTTATACAAACAATTGGTGGAGGAGTTTAAAGGACACTTTAAAGAAATATCATTCACCCAGATTCCAAGAAATGAGAATAAAGCAATAGATGCAATGGCTACAATAGCATCTCTCTTGCAAAATAAGGAGAATCAACAATGTTACGAATTTCTCATGGAAGATATCTTAACCCCTACCATTCAATCCCAGCATACCTACCTAATTTGTCATATATCAGGAAACAATCAATCCTCATACGGTCAAACTTATCAGTATTTAAAAGAACATATCCTTCCTCTTGACTTATCTTGTAATCAGAAAAGGAATTTTATCCGCCAGTCCTCACACTATACTATAATTTCTGATATCCTATATAGGTGTGGTCTAGATGGTAATTTATTAAGATGTCTTGAACAAGAAGAATCTGCAAAAGTTCTTGACGAAGTTCATGCAGGTATTTGTGGCACACACTCAAGTGGTTTAACATTGGCTAAGAAACTTCTTCGTATGGGTTACTTTTGGCCTACAATGGAGAGAGATTCATTCACATATGCTAGAAAATGCAAACAATGTCAGATCCATGGGAATCTCATTCATGCGCCAACATAAGAGTTATATCCTATGACAAGATCATGGCCATTTTCGCAATGGGGCCTTGATTTGGTAGGAAAGATAAATCCCTCATCTTCTAGTGGACATAAGTTTATTCTGATAGCTACTGAATATTTTACTAAATGGATTGAAGCAGTGCCCTTAACAACAGTGACAGGAAAACAAATATCATCATTTATTTTGAATTATATAATCTGTTGTTATGGAGTTCCTATGACCATTATTATTGATAATGGAAGACCATTAAAAAATCAAGATGTGAAGGAGCTATGTGAACAATTTCATATCCAACATAGGTTTTCTACTCCATATCATCCACAAGGAAATGGTCAAGCTGAGGCATCAAACAAAACTATCTTGAAAATCTTGAAGAAAATAGTTAATGAAGCTGGAAAAGACTGGCACATTCAGCTAAATCCTAGTCTTTGGGCATACCGAACTAGCATCCATACTCCAACAGGGGCAACTCCATATTTTTTGGTCTATGGATCAAAAGCTATATTACCTATAGAAGTAGAGATACCTTCTCTACGAGTATCCTTGCAAGGTCTTGTACTAGAAGAAGAACAACAAGTCTCTTGACTCCAGGAACTAGAACTGATTCGGGAACGTCACCAAAATGCAATAGATCATTTGAAAGTATATCAACAAAGAATGGCAAGAAGCTATAACCACAAAGTTAAGCCGCACATTTTTCAGATTGGAGATATACTTCTAAGAGAGAATCCAAGAAATCAGCAAGATCGAGAAAAGAAGGGAAAATTTGAACCAAATTGGTTAGGACCGTTTGTCATAGTAACAACGTATGGATCAGGAGAATACAAGTTATCTACCCCTAAAGGTGATTGGTTTGATGAACCTATCAATTCTATCCATCTCAAGAAATTCTATGCTTGAGATATAAAGTCCTGAAAAAATCAACAAAAAGCATATAAAGTCCCGAAAAAAATCAACAAAAAGCATATAAAGTCCTAAAAAAAAAATCAACAAAAAGCATATAAAGTCTTAAAAAAATAAAAAATTTTGGAAAAAATGCAATAAATTTAGATAGTGAAAACTTGGTAAACGGGCGCTATCTAAGAAGTAAGTTCCTCCATCTATGAGATCGCTTTGCGCACCTATCCACTCCATCCTATTGCATCTATCGCTTCCATATATCCTAGCTTATCCATTACATCTTTTGCATCCATTGCTCTGAACCATTCAGCAAGAAATATGCAGCTTACCAACATTTATCAATCTTTGACATACTTGTCGTAGTCACTATCTTAGACTTTATCAAAATTAACCAATATGCATTTGTATCCTATCGTGGTTTGGATCTTGATCAATTCATACATCCATAATAAAATTTTGTTTCCACTGGGGGCAAAATCCTAATTCCCGTTGCTAAGGTGATCTCTTGAATCTTTGAAAATCTAAAACATTTGAAAAAATTAGAAAAACCAAACACACCTAGGATTTTGAAACATATAACAAGCAACAAAGCAAAGAAAATCAAGGCATTTCATCAACAACTGAATCATGAAACTCAGAAATCGAAGAATTGATCAGCAAGTAATAAAGGATTATCAAAGATCATTCATTAAGATGATTATATCAGTTAATGACCATAAGAACATGTGAATGACATGCAAGATTCAGTGTTTATATCTTGATTTTATTGCTAATCATGTACTCTATGCAACTCAAGGATGTCCATGACTAGAGAAGCTATGATGGGGCATGATTATTTTCTTTGATTGATGTTTGTGGTTTATCTCTTACTACGGTATGAACTTGTCTCAAGATATGATCGACAAAAGATTAAGGAGGACGTTCCAAGTCATGCATGAAAGGGCATAATCCTTGTCTGTTCTGCAAGCAATACTCAGGTCAACTTGATCCATTATATCAAGTTGCTTGTATTAAATTGCTATATCAAAATCCATGTAAGGAATACTCAAGTCATCTTGAATCATTATGTCAAGTTGCTTGTATTTTCTTACAACATTTTAAAGCTCAATGACGAAATCAAGCACTGTTACAAGATAGCATATGAAGAATGGCAGTATCATTAGTTAGATCATTTCATTAGATTGTTATTCATCTACATTATAAGCATTCATGGTCAATTGCATTATAAGCATTTCATTTCATTAACAGATCAATGGTCATAAATAAAGATTGAGTATACTTGGACAAACAAAAACAATTTGCATTTAATCATTATAGGTACATTCATTTTTAGAATCATTTTAATCATTATCCATTTCATTTAGTTGTATATAAATCATTGCATTAATTTGCATTCAGTTAAGTGCATTTCATTCATCATGTAGTGTATCATCATTATTATTTGCATTATCATTCCATTAACTATCATTCAATTGCATCTTTGCACTTAGATTCATAAACATTACATATAAAAGCAAAAACATTTCATGTAGATCATTTGCATCATCATAAGCATTAAAGCAATCATTCATTTGCATTTCCATATAGATCATTTGCATATCATTTAAGTTAGTAATCATTTTTATTTGCATCAAAGATCATCAAAATTGAAAATCAAACAAAAGCATTTATCATGGCATCATCATTTAAAGCATAATCATCAAACAAAGTAACATGCATAAAGATCATTATACATCTAATCACTGCATCCATGTAATCAATGCATATAAATCATCATCATCAAATAGAATAACATGCATAATAAAGATCATCATCGTATAGAATCCATGTCTGCATATAGATCATCATAAAAACAATAAAAGTCCAAGTATCCAATGATATCAAATAAATAATACAAGTGCCTCAAATCAAGTCACGGTTGTCCTGTACCACTACCACCCGACTCTGTTCATCTCTGTGGCTGTGGGCGAGAAGATCCTCTAGATGCCTGTCTCCCATGATCACCACTCCTTTGAGGAGGTCCCATGACCCCACCACTGTCAGTATCCATCAACACAATGGTATGATAACTACCTGCTCTCTGCAACTGCCTCCTCATATCGTCGTCGCCAGTGGGAAGTCTCCTTTCCGACCCGAACTAGTACTCTAACAATGTCGGTTGAAAGAGTACCTGATCTAACCTGCTGAATACGATCAAGAAGGCCCTGAGTATCCTGTTGTCTCCTAACAGCTCTATCCCTCTTAGCCATAAGAGTTTGCACCTATGCTCAAAGCTGATCAATCTGTGCTCTAAGACTGTCAATGGTCTCCTTCTTTGGCACATCATGCTCTGGTGCATCTTGCTCTGGCATATCATGCATTGGTGCATCCTGCTCTGGTGCATCCTGTTGTGGTGCATGAACCCCAATCTCCTCCTCACCACCAACCTATCCAACTGTTGGAATCTCAGTTCGAGTAACTCTCCAAACCCATCGTCTAATAAGGGGAACATGATCCTCCGGATCCTCATCATCTCCACCATGAGTTGCAATAACCCTGGGGTCTGGTTGAATATGTCCAAAATCAATGCCTCTCCCGCAATCCCCATCCAGTCTAGTCACCCTGCCTCCTCCTGTCAATGGTAACCCTCTCGGTGATCTCATACCTGCCCTGCCATGCACCCTCCCAATCCATCCAACATTCCTCCCACCCATTGGACGTGGTCTCCCAATCCCACCAACCAATCCAAACGGTCCCCCACAGACTCTCAAGCGACCTCCTCTTCGTCCAGGTCTCCTACCACCACCACCTCCATCCCCACCCTCGTCTCCATCTCCCCCAACCTCCTGAGCAACTTCGAGCTCTCGTCTCCGTCTCCGTCTCCTAACACCTGGATCATTTGAATCACCATCATCATCTCTTGAGCTAGGAGGAGGATCTACTGGATCAGTAATACAAGGAAATGGATGAGCTAGTATGTACTGAGCATAATCTATAGTAACCCCAGGATCAAGAATATGTAATCTCATATCATAAGCCACTCTTGGAGTAGCAAGAAACTCCGTGCGAGAAATCTCAAATGACAAGGAAGTTCCCCAATCTTGTCTATCTCTGTACCGCCGAGCATATATCATCACACCAGTAGGCATAGGCTGAATGATACCAAACTGTCTAAGAATACGACTAATCAACTGTCGCTCAATAATGTAAGGATTTTGACCAATGATATATCTACTCTGCATGATGAATGGTAATGTTCGTGCATCATCCATCCATGGCTCATAATCAACATATGGTCTCCAAGTAATGTTATCCAATGAATCAAGCACCTAATGCCAATAATCCATCTTACCCAACTTATGCTGAGTAAGGATACCTACATAAAAATACACATATGGCTACCTCTCTCCATGAACTCTGTGATGGATAGGTCGAGTCACGACAATGTGCTCCTAGCACCAGATCTGCAATAAAGTGCATCCTATAGACAAACTAGCACTCTCATCATACACCACCTGATGAAGAACATGATATAAATGTGCCAACATACAAACACCCCAAGCATATCGAGTACAATGCTGCATCATACTTAGGAGAATCTCACCCCATCCTACAACAAAACCTCGCAATCGCTTATCAGGATAAATAAATCCTCCAATCAAACTGTAGTCACATAAATCTGTCCACTTAATTAAATGAATATTTAATATTTATTTGATTATTTAACCATCAATTAATAATTAATTAAATTAATATTTAATTAATTCATCTTAACCCTCTTCTCCTATTAATTAAATAAATTATTCAATTTATTTGATTTAATTCACTTAACCAAATTCATACCATTAATTAAATAAATAAATCATATTTGTTTAATTAAATCTTCTCTCACATTTAAATAAATTAATATTTATTTAAAACCCCCAAAATCCCACCTCTCACATTTAAATAAATTAATATTTATTTAAATCCCCCAAAATCCCACCTCTCACATTTAAATAAATAAATCATTTATTTAAATCACCTTTATCCTCCACCCACTTGTATTTTCCTACAAAAGCAAGTTGCACAATTATTTTAAATAAATAGTTTATTTAAATCACCTTTATCCTCCACCCACTTGTATTTTCCTACAAAAGCAAGTTGCACAACTATTTTAAATAAATTATTTATTTAAAATCCTATTTATCCTCACCCACTTGAAACCTTTAATGGTTTCCCTTAAAGTAGTCAAACTTGATGGCTTTAAAGTCTTCAAACTTGATGGCTTCCTTCTATAGTCTTCTTAAGACTTTAATGGTTTTCCTTAAAGTCTTCAAGCCTTTAATGGTTCCCCTCAAAGTCTTCAAGCATTTTAATGCTTTATCTTCCTTTTTCTCATTTAAATAAATTAATATTTATTTGAATATTTATCCAAATACAACTTGCACACATTTATTGAAATAAATGAATTTTTATTTTAATAAAATCCTATTTTCCCTCACCCACCAAATCCACTTGCAAAATCTAATCCCCTTCTAGATTCTTCTAACCCCTTCCTAATTAACTTAATCCATCCCCTAATTATTGTCACATTCCTAAGCAAATTGGAGTCACTTCTCAAAGACTCCAAAGTCTTTGAAAAGCAATTAATGCTTTGTGTGTTCAACAAATTAACCCTCAAAGTCTTGGATAACCTTTGAAAGCTTCCAACCTTCAACCACTAAATGGCTCAAAGTCTTTGATAACCATTGAAGGCTTTCAACCCTCAACCACTTAATCCCCAAAGTCTCCAATAACCATTAATGGTTACCTCAAACCCTCCCACATGGTTAAAACATTTGTTTTGACTCAACCTCTACCCAACCCAAAGGTCTCATCAAGCCTTTAATGCTTTGACCATGATTATCTCTTAAACATTTGCACAAAGGTTTATCCTTGGATTAACTCTTAATCCAATGGGTAATCTTAATTTAGACTTGACCCTTACCTTCTAGATAACCATGAGGTCTTCTCAGGTCTTTAATGCCTCCAACCTCTTCTCTCAACCCAATCCTATGTTGAAACTTGTCACCATTTTATTGGTGCCAATTGTGCACATGGATCCCCAACTTTCAATCCTAACCCTTGTTAAGATTGCTCAATCTTAACCCTTCATTTCCCTATTTCTTCTATAAATAGAACCCTTCTCCTCAAGCAAAAGGAGAAGCATTTTAGAGTATTGTTGTTATACTGGCATTAGCATAGAGCTTTTTCATAGCATCACTATCTACTCTAGCATAGTATTTAGCTTTTCATTTCATATTTGAAGCTTAGTATTAAATCTCAATCCTCCATAAGCATCCATAGTGCAAAAAGCTGCTGAGAGCTACACTCATTCGGGACTTGGAGAGGAGAGGAACAAGGGAGGAGCAACTATGAGCATCTTGATTAGCTATTTCATTTTATGTTTATATGCTTTCTATTTCATGCTTAATATCTCTCTTGATATGCCTGTTTAGGATAATCTTTTGTTGCTAACACTAACGTTTGTTTCTTGTGCTCTTGTGTGTGTTGCCATCAAACAGATTTTCTAATCCTTTTTGCAGAGCATCACAAACCAACAAGAATCACAGGGAGAGTCTCATAGTACATCACCATATCCTCCTAACGGATCTCTCCTTTAGCAATGCTATCATCAGCAAACACGACTCTGCAAGCCTCTGTCCCAACACGATCCTGAAAATCATACTGCACTAACTCGCCAGTCACTAGGATGTGCAAAATTCTATAGACATCCTCGAGCGTCACACTAATCTCACCCGTGGGCAAGTGGAAAGTGTTATGCTCACTGTGTCATCTCTCGGCTAACGCTGTCAACAACCCTCTATTATGCATAATCTCAGACATATACAATAGATGGCATAAACCACAGGCATCTATATGTCTAACCTTAGCCTGTGTCAGCTCTGGCACTAAATGACGTACTGCCGATAATTTTTCCTACACTGGAGAACATCAAGTTTCTTTTATTTATCAAGAGAATTAGATCAATCACCACTTATCTATCTATCAAATCAAACTCACTAATATATCTATCTATCAAATCAAAGCAATCGCTAATCTATCTATCTATCAAATCAAATTGAAGCAACCTACGCTATCAAATCTATCAACTCAAACTGAAGCAACTTAAGCTATCAAATCATTTTAAAACCTATTAATCATGGTTTTCTATCAATCACTGAGTTCAATCAAAACTCTGCTAAGATCTTGCATCAGAAACTAAATCGGTTTCTTAGAGCTACTCTATCAAAAACAAATCAAATCGATCTATCCAACAAATCAATTGAGTCCTTATTCATCATACATGTGCATCAAACACGTTAAATCTAATCATCAAAATGATTTTTACCTTTTGCACTTATCAAAAACATCAATTTTGAGCATTTGCGCTAGCCTATTGAGCAAAAGCGCTAAACTACAACATATGCGCTAAATCTAAATGTAAATCCGCTAAACTCAAGCATATGCACTACCTTTTTCTACAAATGAGCTAAACCTACGAACATATGCGCAAAACAAAGCAAAGCGCTAACTTTGGCTGCAAAAGCGCAAACAAACATTTCACAAGCATTATCCTATGCAAAAGCACTAACATCCTTAACATATGTGCTATTCTAACGAGCATATGCGCTAAACCTAATTTCATATGCGCTAAAACTAAATGCAAAAGTGCTAATTTAATACTGAAAATTGCAAAAAAAAAAAAAAATTCAAAAATTCAAAAACACACCTAAAACATGAAAATTTACATGACAAGTTGAAAACAAAGCTCGGGATAAGATACATACCGGATACCCATACTCGACAGGTTTTTGATATCGTCGAACATACTCCAAATGATGGTTCTCCACATGAATCACCATTACGCCACCTCACCAAGAAAATTTTCTTCACAAAGCTGACAAGGATAACAATGAAGTTCAAATTAGCCTTGGTTAATTTTATATTTACTATTTGAAGAGTAATTAATGCTACTAAAAAAGACAATTTAATTAATGGAGAGACTCTTTCTCATGCATGAGATAACAAAGGAGTTATATCTTTTTAACTTCCTCTACCTACTTCAGCTCCATTTCAACATTTAATGCAGTTAATTATTGATCTTCAAAAATTTCATGCATATTTCTGCTCCTGTGATCTATATATCATTTGTAATTAGTACAAATTTAATAATGAAGATGATTGAATTGCATTAATTTAGTTTTGATTTTCTTCTCTATTTTGTTTGCAAGTTTTGCTTCTTTCTTTTCTGCTAGATCTATTTTATTTTGCAAGGATAGCTGCAAAATTCTACACTGATTATTGAATGCACTATTATGGTGAATGCGCTAATCTTCTATTTGGAAGCTCTTGTATTTTTTGTATATGCGCTATAGTTACTCGTGTATGCATTGTAGACTTTATTGAATGTGCTAATCCAACTGGTGTAAGCGCTGTAATTATTGATATATGTGCTATATTAAAGGAGTGCACAAAGGCACTGTGGGACTAGATGAAGGTGCTATACTGAATTGTATATACGCCATTCTATTATGTAGAAGCACTACTGTGTTCAAAATAAGTGCTAAACTGCTTTGCCTATTATCTTTTGATGTTTTCAAACTTATGTGATCATTTCTCCAATTTTGTCTTTTGTACTAGAGGCCACTATTGTTATTTATGAGATTTTCCAATTCTGTTTATAGTTTAGATTTGATTATCCGATGTGTCTATGACTTCAACAAGATGTATAGTGCCTTGTCGTTGAGGTTGTTATTGTTTGCTCCAACAAGTTGACAAGCCTTGTTGTAGAGGATGGTTTCTTATAGCTCTGATAAGATGGTCGAGCCTCGTTGTCGAGGACTTGATATTGTATGTGGTTGAGTAAGATGGATTTGTGCCTTGCTCTTATTTATTGATATGTTGATATTGTTGAGGCTCTTGTTTATATATTGACACCTCGACATTTGGTTATTGTGCTTAGGGTTTATGTCATGGATACTTTTATGATGTTGCTATCGAGCCTCTTTCTTGATGTTTTGTTTTGCATTACCCTAAGTTCTTGGAACATGCTTAGGGGGAGTGGGCTTTCATGTGATGACTAAGGTCATGAGAGATAGGCTACTAAGAGGTTCCTGTAAGGATTTTTGGAGTCTATACCACCAGGGCACATTGAAAGATTTCCTTGTTTAAATAAGTGATAACATTAATAATTAATTACATGGGCTGGGTAAATAGGATTCATCTAATCAAGACAATAATGGTTGGATTTGAGCCCCAAGACTTAGTCCTTGGGAGGATGTTTTAGGATAAGCTTGGGAAGGCCACAGAGATGACAAACCGAATTCCCTTGAATCTCTCATAGGTTGAGATAATTCCACATGTCTATCAGGGTGCAGGTTTTCCCCTCCATGTGAGGATAGCATGTGATGAAACTCCACTCCTACATGTGTCCTTGTTCCTTATGCCATGGTTGTTTGTATGCCTCTAGGAGTTTCTACGTTTATGATTGTTGAGACATGGACCAACTAGGATTCAAACCTAGGACCTTCCATATGCTACTAGAGTGCTCTACCATTGAGCTACTAGCCCCTCTTGGACCAGTCCGTCATCGGTCCTAGTGTGGCTTATTTCCAACACCAACACCCCCCCTTAAGCTACACCTCTCGTTTGCTTGGGGCTCCTAGCCTGGACCTGGCTCTGATACCATGTTGAGACATGGACCGGCTACGACTCGAACCTAAGACCTTCCATATGTTGTTGGAGTGCTCTACCACTGAGCTACAGGCCCCTCTTGGACTAGTCCATTGTCGGTTCAGGTGTGGCTTATTTTCAACACCAACAATGATTAGCCTTGTGATGTGATTTGGCTGATTGCAATTGGTTGCTTCTTGGTTGTCGTTCTTGAGTCATTGATCTATCTCTAGTTGATAGGTGTCATCCTAGGTCTAGAGTGTGTGTGGGATCTCGTGTCATCTCCTAGCACAGGGGGTGGTTCCTTTGGTTCCACACGGTCAAGTGGTTTGATGCCTTCTTCCATTGGGATGTCCTTCATTAGATGATTTTATGAGTGGATGTGAATTCTTATCTTGTTATCTTATGGATGGATATTGTAGCAGATGGATGTACTTGATTCATATGGCACATGTATTTGTAGATTTTCATGAGATCATAGTATTTATAGTTGAGAGCTATGATCCTTTATGTAAAGGGATAATGTATATGTATTGGTAGTTTATGTACTAGGACATAGTAATAAATCTTGTAGTAGGACATATTGATGTATCATGTTGTATCTTGAATATTGAAATTGTTAATGAGAATAATGTGATTGGTTCTATTGATGTGCACCTAGTATCATATGGATGTCTGTTGTGTTTTAAGAAATGAGTACATGATAGATCATATGGGAAAAGAGTAATGATGTTAGATGATGATTCAGTAATTGGAGTTAGGAACATTTGGCTTGGTGTCTGTAAAATGAACCTAAAGGGGTTTATATGATATTTGCATTATCAGTGATTGCATTCAGGATAGATGTATTAGAGAATGATCTTATATGTACATGCATGGAAGATTAGATGACAATTGTGTTAGGATGCATTGGATTGTAGTGGCAATCATGATGATATTGCTTATGATGGTGTTATAAGTAATGGTGTCGAGATACCTTAGGGAAGATGAATGTTGAGTTGTGTTTATTTCCGCTTGTGTAATGAGTTTTATGATTATGCTTTTATGTTCATGATGAATGTGTGTATATCATGATTACATATGTTAGATGCATATGAGTAAATGGATATGTTGTATTAGATGGTGTTTGAATTTTTTTTATCTCTATTTGCATGTTAGCTAGCTTTATTTCTCTAGGGAATTTTGGCGGGCATTACATAAGGCACTACCTAAATTGCAAGATTAGCTATAAGAACTATGTGAGCTCAATTATATTGGTCTTGAAAAAAAACTTTAAAATCTTTATAATTAACAAGAGAACAAGAATAACAACAATGAAAAGGACAATACTCATTAGCTTCCTTTTATTTATTATTATATTTTATGAAAGGAAATATCACATGCTTATCATACTTCAAATCTCCAAAAGATTCTTTTAGCTATTTTTTCTTGATTGCCAGTACTAGGTCTTGTCTCTTGAGAGATAGGACAAGGTGTGCTAGTGGAAGGGGAAGGATTATTTTCTCGAGGAAAAAGAGTTGGTAAAGGAAGAGGATTACTTGATGTAGAAGCATGTTTGGATGGATGATAGTTTCTATGTCTTGCAAAATACTCTTTGAGCATTCGAACCTTACAAGAATCCTCTGTAAATGTTTGAGAATTGGGATATCCCATAACTTCTTTAGTAAATTGTGTGGGAGGGTCTACATGGATCTTAATTCTTGGTTCATGTTTTCAAAGTCTTTGTCCTCTACAACCTTGTTTTGAAATAATATCATATCCAACTTCATAAGATGTTCTCAATTGTGAAGGAGAAGGGCTTCCATTACGAGTCTCTTCAAAATTTATAGTGTAGGGACACATAGAAGGGTCAAAGTGATAATTAGATGAAGAAGGGATATCCTTTGTAGGAAAAATCTCTTTTCTATCATCATCATTCATGTCCTCTTTGGTAGTTGGGAAAGAAAGGTCCTTATCATCTAAGGATTCATCTTTTCTTAATGTTATGTGAGGATATAGCTCATGAATAAAATGCATAACATCATCTTGCCTACAAATATATTGATGATCAAGATATGTTCTAGGAGATTAGGGAGGATCTAGAAAGATTGATACACCAACATTTTGACCTTCCCCACCTTACACTAGAGTATGTGTATGAGAAGAAGACGGTGTCATGTTGCTCTTCAATACTTTCCCTCCATTGGAGAGATCATTGATAGGAGAATTGATTCTTTCTTCATTCTCATGAGAAACCCTAGGAGAGGTACAAGTGTTAGCCTTTTCAATGGCATCACTAGGATCATCATTGTGTACGAAAGCTTTTATGTAACCTACATATGTAATGTATTTCCTTAAAATTATCATAATAAAATAACATACAACATGGATAAAAGCATTAAGAGATAATTTGTAAGTAGGAAATATCTTTGAAATTCTAATGATGCTATATGCAAGAGTACTATGAATGAAAATAAGTAATGTATAGTGAAAGAAACCATTATCCAACACATGGTTTTGATAAATGTAAATACGAAGCAATCCAATCACATGTGAATTAGAAAACCAATTAGATTTAGTGAATTCTATTACGAAACACCCCAAAATCAGATCTGAAAATCAAAAGATGGAAATGTGAGATAGATCGAGTTCACCAAAATGTATTATGGTGAACTAGGTATTAAATGAACGTAACTATGAGTGCATAAGCTATATGTTTAAAAAATAATTGCAAATATGAATCAATCAAGTGCATATGAATCAACATATGAATTTGAAAATTAGAAGTAAGCATGAGGCATGTCAGGTTCACCAAAAGGTATTGGGTGGTAATATTAGGGTTTCACCAATTAAGATAATAAAACCACTAATCTTACCTAATAGACCATTACATTAAAAAGGGGGTGAATTCAATAGATTTAGCCACAATTTGATCAAGAAAAGGGCAAAAATGTTGATTAGATTCACTTGTTTGTTTGCTGCTCCTTCTAGAGTTGAAATTGGGTGTGAATTGTAAGGTTTAGGATAAAGAAATGGATAATTGAAGTGAAATGACAATAACACAGTGCTACAATTATTAGATCTAGAGCCATAGTCAGAGATTTAAGCAGAAGAAGAGGATTAGAACTTGATACTGAAAGTTCAGGGTGAATTGTTGAGACCATGGTGGTAGGTCACCTTGGTCCTGTAACTCTTGGATAGGCAAGTGGGATCTTTTTCAAATTAGGGAGACACACTAGATTCACCGTTGGAAGATCAGACAAAATTCTCGAGACCATGGTGGTAGGTCACCTTGGTCCTCCACTTTTTGCTCCTTTAAAATTTGAATATGTTTTTCATTGTCAATTCTTTCAAAATCTTTGATCGTAACTCTTGAGTCAATTCCCTTCACATAGAAAGAGAGGAAAATGGTTGTAAATAGGGGTTTGCCTTGGGCTAAACCCCAATTTAGGAATTGATCTTAAATTGAATTGAAGTATAAAATGTAAATAATAAAGTAAACGCTACAAGATATACCTCAAATCTACAATGGTAGATAGAAGATTGATGATGCAATGCTCTTTAGATGTGATCACAAATGTTGAATGCAAGAACATGACAAACACATGAAGATGAATGACCTAATCAATCACACATGCTTTCATGAAGATTGATATGACTTTGCTCCATGATGCTTGAAGGATATGAAATATCGCCTTGAATGCTTGGTAGATGTACAAATGATGGCATATGTGTGTTATAGTGTGGATGTCAAAATGAATTAATAGGATGTCCTTATATAGGGTTCCCTAGGTAAATTACTGATTAGGCTGACTTGCAAAGGTCAATTATAGCCACGGGGACCAAAATACATCAAGGAGGGGAATGCTCACCCATATTTAAAATGGACCATGTTTAAGGAGGACCAGTGCACCATGGGTGCACCATGGTGCCATGGTCCAAACATGGGCGCCATAATGCCTTTGTCCTCCAAAAGTAGGACAAGAAGCTACCAAACAAAGAGGGGATAGCCTTGGGATGGGATCCATTTAGCCACATACACAAGTGACATCAAGTTTAGAGTAAAGATGGCCAAATTGAGCCTCGTGGGAATGAAGACAGGACACGCTAAAGTAGGAGCACAAATATGAGGTGTGAATTATACTGGTTACAATTTACGACACTATAGGAGAAGCATTATTCCACTCTTATACCTATTATTAGTTGTTTACAACATGTACAACTTGAATGCCTAATATTAGAAACAACACAAGTGATGAATATGGTCAATGTTTTTCTATAAATAGAACTCAAATTTAAATCAATAGAGTGAACCCACATAAAATGTTTCTACTTTGTTTCCAGAATTCAAAGATCATCATATTTTTACTATGCTACTCAAATAGAGAATAAGTAGATCCCCTTATTATATTCAACACGAAAAAGAAATACCAACTTCCACCTTAAAAACAAAACTTGATAAAATATAGATTTGACAACTCCTCCTAACCTATAAACATATATACTTATTATTGATCATTTATTTAACACCTTTAGATTCTTTTAGAAGTATCTTTAGAATTAACTATTTGGTAATTAAAAATTAAAAATTAAAAATTGTAATGAGATTGTAGGAAGGAAAAATAAATTTTAATAAAATTCAAACTTAAATTATGTTGACCTAATAATTTTTCAACATATACATATTTTAAATTGATTGGAAGTTAGTTGCCTTCAAATCGCTCTCAACGTGCCCATTTGAAGTAAGTAAAAGTCTACATTAGATGTCGACTCTTGGAAGTATTACTGTTAGTGTGGAACATCAAGTCGTTTTCTTTTTCTTTCATATATGACGAATGCCATTGCTGTTGTAATGAAAGGCGGGCGTTTCAGGCTTTGCAAGCACGAGAAGCAATATATTTTAAATTATACGCCAGCTTCCGCTTCAACCTCAACCTACTCTGCGGTTGAGAAGTGTCCCACCCAGCCAACAGATTCATGTATATCATAATATTTATCATTTGCTTAAGGAGAGGAAGGGAAATTGGGAAATTTTGTTCGCGCATACCTCGGCTTCCGAGGTGAATGAGAATTGATGCTTGATGATGCAGATGCAAAATGGGTTCTGAGTACAATCACGAATCGTTGGAGCATTTGGAGGTATGGAGCAACGCGTGGGTGAAGAGATCGAGTCCCACGCCCAGAAGCAGGCAAGGCTCTCCAAGAAGCCCATCTCTTTCTCCCTCTTCATCTTATTCTCCCTTCAGAGATGGCAATGGAATTTTGCCCTTTGTAAAAACAGGCAGCAGGTTGTCAAACGCCGCCCCTGCGTCCCCAAGGCATAGTAGTAGGCTGGGATGGAGGAATTTCGTGTTCCAGGCGAAGGGAGATGGGCAGGGGAGAAGGCAGAAGAGAAGGCGTGTGAGAGGGATCTCCATTGCGCTCGGATTGCTGGCTCTCTTCTTTTTGTTGGATTGGTGGGTGTTATCCCGTTTGCAACAGGAGGATGTTAATTTTCACCGGGAGGACCACATTCCAAATAAATCGAGGTGGTTTGAGGTAGGTTTCTTTCTCAAGATGCTTGGGCATTCTTTTTGATTTCACATGGCATTTCCTTCAATTTCGTGAAGAAATTTTATCTGAATGTTTTCATGATGCCCACGAGCTTGTTTATGTCACCCACCGAGCTTTGAGTTTTGAAATTACAATACCACGAGACCGAAAATCAAATCAATTAAAAACTCAATAAAATTAATCAAATCAGTAAGAATGAGTCCTGCATGATGTTGATTCTCTTGTGCGTGCTCCAAACAAATCTGATGTCAAAGTGAGGGATACGGGGGTAGTTTACTATCGCTAAGGTTCTTTCTCTTTTACTTTGAGCGTTTTGTGATTGAATGACGAGTCTCCCCGGTGGAGTCGCTGGATTTGCTAGGGCTCACTCAGCTTGAGACTTGAAGAGCTCCAAGACTCGCATAATCTAAAAGCTAACTTCGAACATGCTTAAGCAGAGAAATGTGTATAGTTAGCAGCTTATCTTTTCATGTTTTAGAAATTGTTGCCACTTCATTTGTTAATAGTTTCCAATACCCACTTTGGTTCTCCCATGCTGATGCACAGGGTGTCTATTGATACCACCTTACTCAAGGCCTTATATATCACATCTAAGGTTGGTCAAAATGCCACAAAGCTGGTGAAAATCCTTAACCACCATTTAAATTTAAACAATGTTGGGATCATGTTATTTTTCTTTTCTGTCTGTATAATCTCTTAAATTTCATTATTTTCTCCAGTAGCAATGGCTCCATATGTCAATATTTTCTTTAATCTAATCTTTCTTCTCCATTCATCCTCGCTATATGGTTGCGATTTGACTTTTGAAGCCTTTTGCTAATTGATTGTGTTGTTCTTGAAAGATGTTTGATTCTCATCTAATCCACAATATCATATAGGGCTTATTGTGCCCTTTTGTATTGTCTGGGCATTTTTATATGGTATTTCATTATTTGATTTTGTACAGGCTCATTAAAGCACGTTTTTCATTTGTTTAGACTTGACCAAGGATAATACTGTTAGGTAACGCATTGTCTAATCATAATGGATCTATATGTGTTACCTCCCAAAATTTCAAACATCAGTTTTTGCCCTTTGGGTTAATGTGTTAAGAATTTGGTCTTTTTAAGTCATGATTTGAGTTGGCCCCTGTTTTCCTCAGTTGATTATTGTACTTTGCCCAATGTTCATCTGCCAATATTTTCAAGCAGAATATGTGGATTGCCACCACAACTGAAATCCAACAACTTGTGGTTCGAACTTGTATCATTTGGGTCGAAAATTCAAAATGGCAGTTTGGGGATGTTTCAGCTTGGTTGAAAACTGTAAAAGGTAGCTTTGAGAATTGTCAGGTAGGAAACTCCTCTTGGTCAATCTAGCAGAAGCTTCTCAGGCCTTTGATGAAGCAGATTGTGAATTGAAGAGCCGTAATCATATTGCAAAATGCTTTTATGGAGAACAAATTTACAAGATTCAAAGTTAGGTGTTTATAAACTTTCTTAATTTTGACTTTGTTGGGTACAGTATATGTCTTGATTTTGCCAATAAGGGTACATTTTGATGAATGCCTTATTGGCGCAAAAGGAATTTCAAAATTGCAATGACAGATGGCTCCATTAAATAAATTTATAAATTATTTAGTAGCGAAATCTCTAATATTGAAAGTTTGAGAAAAAGAATTTATTGTGACTCACCTTTTCACAATGTCCCCTATGGGTGTGCTGGGCTGGACATACAACTAAGTCACTGCAAAAAATACATAAAAACCAAAAAATATTTTCTCCCTTATTTGTTGGCTTCCAAAAAACTAGTAAATTATACTAACTAGAATAATAAAAAGCACAACTGCAAATTATCAAACATTATATAGATGGAATATTTGAAATACAAAATCTAACCTAAATCACTACACAGAGGGATAGAAAACACGATCAAGTTTGGAATTAAACCCCTGGAATTGAAATTTCCTTTTGGGGATCACCTCCTGGACAGCAGAATCAGATGTCTTGTTGGGTCTGTTGTTTGTTGCAACTCTTGTTAGGACACATAGCAATTCTTTCCACATCATGGCCATAATTTTCCAAAGACTTGTTATCTTTTCACCTCTTTCTTGCATCCTTCCACAACCACCTTTGCTTCCCCTGCCTTGATTTGCAGGCCATGAAATTGTTGAAGGATTCTTTCTTTCTAGATAGGACAATAGCTCCTTCTGCTTTTTGTTCAATTTGAACATGTTTTCTTGAATTATCATGTGGTGAATTTTCCTTTTTGAGCCTTTTGTCAATCCTTATACTTTAGAGCTTTGAAGAAAAATGATTCTTACCCTCAAGCATCTGAAGAGGTTTGTTTTTCTTTTTTTTTCTCATACAATCACCTTGAGAAGCAATGGTAAAATTTGGTTGTGGGCTGAATTGTTAATAAAAATATTAATAAAGACCGACTTCTAATTTACTATGTCTACATATATTCATGTGTATGCTCCGTGTTTTTGTGTATGCTTTGTGTTTGGTTCATACCTGATGTGTTTCCAGCATGTCTACTCTACACGTGCCTTCTTAATGCATGCCTTATGTCTTGAATATGCTTGGCATTATGTTTGATGTGTTTTCAACAAGTTTATTCCAGGTGTGTTTCCAACCATTTCATATTGGGAATTGTTTGAACACTCCATGATCATTGCTTGAGGACAAGCAATCTTGGGCGGGGTGGATTGTAATGCCCCCACTTTAAAATAGGATGTAATAATAAAATTAAATTCAAAAGAATAAAAATAGATATATAAAAAGAATAAAATTAAATATAATTAAAATTTAGTTAAGTTAATGAATGGTCAATGTAGACACCTAAAATTGTCCTAGCTTAATTAAATAAATATTTTATCCTAAGCCTTCTATTAATTAAATAGATTTTTATTTATTTAATTAATTCACTTATCCTAAAACTATCCTTTCCCTATTCAAATAAATATTTTTATTTATTTAAGTTATCTTTTCCCTAAATTAAATATATATTTTACTTATTTAATTGGTCCTACTTCTATTAATTAATAAATCTTTATTTATTTAATTAATTCATTAGCTTTTTTCCCTCCACGACACTTGTCATTCATCTCTTAATTTACCTTTAACCACCTCTCTAATATTTTCCTATTTTCTATACTTACCCTCTAATCCTATCCGACCATTTATCCTTCCACCTCTTAATTCTATCCGTCCATTTTTAGACTACTCTCTATATAAGAGGATCCTTTCATCCTTGTCAATCCTTAATAAGCAATCAATCACTCAAGTATCTACACAACCACAATCCGTTCTTTGTTGAGCTCTTGTGCACACATAAAATCTGAGAGCAACCAACTTATCAAAGCAAGATCAATGGAGATAGAAAACAATGGAGATCAAACCCTAAAGAGTATATGAATGGTATAATCTTTCATATTTGTTGCTTGACATGTTTTCAGGTTTTTCATTGGTGTATGGTGGATTTCATTGTAGAACAAGGGTTTTATGTGGTTGGATCTTTATTTGGTTTTACAATAGTTTGGTCTTCCGATTTCACCATATACTGTCAAAAGGTATGAAATGAAAAGTTGTGACTCCCTCAAACATGAGATATAAAAGGGAGAAGAAAACCTCATTTGTGAGGCAGGAGGAGAAGAAAGAATGGAGCATGTGAATCAATGGAAGAAGGAAGGAATGGGAAGTAAATAAGGAAGTGACTCTTCCAAAGGAGGGCAGAAATTATGAAGGTTATGACTCTTTCAAAGGGTGTAAAATGATGAAGGGTTGTGACTCTTACGAAAGGGTGATAATTATGAAAGGTTGTGACTCTTTTAAAGGGCATAATTACGGAAGGTTGTGACTCTTTCAACTGGTATAAATGATGAAGGGTTGTGACTCTTTTGAAGGGTGGTGGTTGTGGAAGGTTGTAACCATTACAAAGGGCAGACATGATGAAGAGGTGTGACCCTCCTCGCATTGGAAGATATAAGGGGAGAAGGTTTCATTTGATGAGGACATCAAAGCACAGTAGGAGTTCTCATAAAGCAATCAGATCAGACCTGAATCGCAATACTCTAATCTCTTGTGGGCAAAATATAAGGTGATTCAATTAGGGGACATTACAGATGGGTATCATCAAAGGGAAATTCAACATCGATTTCCTAAGAACAAAGAAACATAAACTCCTTTGGAATTTGAAGCAGAAGAAGTAAATATAGAAAGAGAAGAAATTTTCAAAAGATCTTGTAGATAAGTTTAATCTTATGTTAGATATGAGGGGGCAGATGTTACATATGATGCATAACAATCATAAAACATAGAACAATGTAGGGAATTCAGACAATCAAAATAGTGAGGTAAGTTCTTCTAGAGCCAACAACAGTAACAATAGTAAACAAAAAAGTCACACACAAGGAACCATGGTTGGGCGTGTTGATAGACCTTTTTGCCCTACTTATATTCAGAGGGAAGCACAAAGTTCAATACAAGATGATATTATCACCTGTAATTTAGAATATAGAAATTTCCTGCTAGAGATTGATGAAGCAATGACTCTCACAAATTACATAAATATGAAGAGAGGTAGAGGTTGATCAATACCTAAGCGTAGACATCACAAGTATTTCAAAATTTTTAGTAAAAAACTGGTGGAGTAGAAGAAAAGAGAACATTTAGAACCAGAACCCCAAGAAGTCATCCTTGTGGGCCTAGGGTAGAGGATCTCTAAGGCACCTTATCGAGTTACCTTATCCTAGCTTTCCTATGGTTGAGTTTCCCCAAATATATTTAAGATATCGTATGATTAAATATATATTTCTGCTATATTTTGTAATGAATCCTAATTAAGAAGATCTGTTATATGAATTATTTCTAACCTGTTTTGCAGGGTCTCAATCAGGTGAAAGATATCTGTAACCCTGCTCTTGTTCATTTGGAAATTATGATTTAGGGCTAATTTAGGGCATTCACAAATAGGGGATATTACAATTGGTATTGGAGCTTTGATCCTGCCAGCCTACGGGGTAAAGCTAAAACAATAAAATGCATTCTATTTAAAGAGATTTGGAGGTCTAAAAAAGTGATCTATAAACTCAGTCAAAAAATAAAACTAAGTAGGCCAAAATTGCACTTCTATATGGTGTGCCTTCAAATGTATGCTTCATGCATGGTGTGTATTTATATGGCTTCGGTTACAACACTAGAGCAGTCGGTGCCTTGGATCCAATCCCATTCTTAATCAAGAAAAGAATATTTTTCCTATTAAAAAAGTTCGATGACATTCGAAACAAACTTAGAAGAGAAAATCTTTTGAAAATCTTTTTCATAATTTGACTTGCTGTGGAAAATACCTCCTACTTCTCAGAAAATCTTTTCTTCTTAGGCAGGGAATCCTTGGAGCCAAGCCACAAGTGTTGGAGCAAAGAAGTGAGGATATTAGAAAAAGAGTAGGGGAAATCTAAAATAAGGTGGAATATGTGGAACTAAACAAACTAGAGCCACAAGCTAAATAAAAGGTTTCATTAGTTACTACCACTAGTTTTAAGTTTGTTGAAATTTTTAGATCAATGACTAATGATAAGCAAGCTGGGAATGCTGACACTGATTGGGAATCATAAATGATGGGTCAGAAGACAATTGTTTAGAATTAGGTCACTATGAATGGTTTGAATAGGAAACTGATTTCCAATTTGATAATAGGGATAATTTTCAATTTTTCCATTGGGTTGCGAATAATCCATTTTTTGAGATGGTTTGAAATGGAGGTAGAGACATCCCCTGGTTCAAGTTCTGGAACTTGTTATATCAGAGCAGTGCAATGAAAGCTGAATGGTAAAATGGTTCTTTATAAAGAACAATCTTTGAGAAAGATAGAAATTGAAGAGATAGAGCAATTAGCAGAGTTGGGTATGATTTAAGAAGCTTTGGATGGCAATATGGATAGTGAAGCAAAGGTATTTGAAGACAAGATAAGAAACCACATGAACAATACTTAGCAACAAATTTGTAGTTGATGAAATCCATTCCATAATTAGAGAGATTTAAAGTATTTCCAGGATTGATTTGGGATCTCAGTATCTTTAGAAAGACTTAGTCAGACGGAGAAGAAATTTTGGAGCATCTTAGCTTGTGATTGCTTGAGGACAAGCAATCTTGGAAAGAGCGAGTCAGAATCCCCTTTTTCAAAATTAAGCCAAGTTGATAACCATAACACCCATCATACATTTTTTTTGGGTTTTGGGAATTTTAATTTTATGGAAATGGGCTTAAAATTATAATAAAGAGGGCCTCAAGGAAAGTTAAAATATAAAATAAGAAGGTATCTTATAATTAAAGTTTATTTCAATTAATTCCTCTTAAATATCAATCAAGGGTCATGAAGGAAATTCAAAGAGTTGTGTTTTTTGGAGGAAAACTCCATTTTAAAGAGGCCAAGCAAGGAGAAGGAGATGTATTGGTAAGTGATTCTATTTTTTGATTTCTTCTTCTTGTGAGAGCATTGGATTTTTGTTCAATAAACTTGAGGACAAAAACCCTCTAGGTCTGGAATTAGAGGACGAAACCCCCCTAATTTTCATCAGTGGATTAGCACACGAAAACCCTTGATTTAGACTTGGGGTGATCTCACCTAGAGATCATATACGAGCTTCAAGTTGATAGGCTATCAAATTCATGATATTTTTTTAGGTCTGCATATAAGACTATCTCGAGAATTTGTGGCTGCTCACAAAGAGACAATTATCTATAGTTGTTGTGGCATATTTGGTTGATATCAAAATTGGCAACTCAGATCTGGTGTATATTGACAATGATTTCCAATCTGCATAAGGTGATGATATTCCAAATAACTGTAGTGATGCAATTCATTCTTTGCAGGGTTTAAAGTGGTGGCAATTCATTTTCAAGAGTTGCGATTCTTATTCCTTCTTGTGCTGTGTTAGCTTCATAACTATAGATTTATAATATAATTTTGAAAGTGATTTAAATATCAGTGATCCAAATTCTTCTTTGGATCATAGCAAGTCATGTGTTTGCGAAAGTGAAGTGCATACTGAGTTGTGCTAGGGTGAAGCCTTCTAGGGCAGAATCCATCAACTTGATTGAGGATTGAGTGAATATAGCATATGGTGTGAATTTTTGTTGTTTCTAATTCCTCCATGAGTGGTGGTATGTGCAGGACCTAGCAATCACAATCAGAATTGTAAGCTGGACCTAGCAATCACAATCAGAATTGTAAGCTGGAAGTACGGAAATTAAATTGCTTTGAGCTACTAAAATTGTTACTTATTTCATATTATTCATTTTCCATCACCATCGCATGCAAATTTCCCTTATTAGAATTGTCTGGAAATTAATAATATTCAGATCTATATGTCGAGCTAATTCCTTAATATGTATTGAAATCATAGTTCCAAAACTCACCGCGAGTCGTGCGAGTTATCCAAGTCGCCGAGCCTCGCCGACCTCGCCGAGTTTTTATGACTCAGCCCGAGTCATGGAATATGATATATATATAATTGTAAAAGTATATAATTTCAAGATTTTGCTTAGTCATTGCCGAGTTGTTGCTGAGTTGTAGCCGAGTCACAAGTCGAGTTGGCCTTGCCGAGTCCAAGCCGAGTTCGAGTCTGGGAACTTTGATTGAAATAAATAAAATAAACTAGATATTAGAAATATTCCATTCGAATATTACATCCGTCCTCCCTCTAACCCCAATCGGAAAACTTCAAACAATTCAACCCAATCTCGTAATCTAGGCAACGATTAGCTTGGTCCTTGGCAAGGAGCGGTTGAAGCCTTGACAATTTACAATTTTGGCATTAAAAAACTGAAGAGAAGCATGATGTTCACCCATAAACTTGTTAGCAAATCATTTGGTTTATTGGCTTCTCTAAAACAATGTTTAAAGGTTACAGACCTAAACTTCATAGCAATGCTATAGGCTTCTTTAAGGAGATTGTCAGATTGCTAGTTTGGCATGCCACCTTTAAAGCTTTTAGTTTGGATGGCTAGTAGTGAGTCTCCCTCAATTTTAGTTGCTTGAATTTTAAGGAGAAGAGTCAACTTGAGCCCCTACATGAAGGCTACCATATTGGCTTCATTGTTTTACCAAAGGGAATAAGATTTTTTGAAATGCATGGAAAGGCCCCTTTCAAATTTCTATGATGCACCTAATTTCTAAGATTGAGCAATATATTCTCGGTTTGAATGTTCCCTTGGAGTTTATTGTTTCTTTGGCTAAACAGTATAACAAATTTGATGAAATCAAGGTATTTTTGATGGTATCCTCCAAGTCAATGACTCTCAAGAATGTGCTCAATCGTTGGAAAAGATTCAAACTGAAGTGGTAATCATGGTTGTGATTGCAACTCCATGTAAAAGAGTTTGGTTGGAGGCTTGAAGGTTTAGCCATGTAAAACGTTCGAAGCCATCTTCTTGACAAGAAGAAATTTTTACTTTGTGATCGAGATCATTGTTGAAATGAATGAAAGTGACTTAAGTGATCCTATGTTGAGTTTGGAGGGAGCCCAACTCAACTTAAGATCATTTTGTATTGACTTAAAATGTCTCTCAAGTATGTTAAGGTTTGTTACTTAATAAAAAGGTGGTTAGTTAGTTATTAGTTAAAATGTTGTTTACAAAGTTTAGTTGTGCGCATAGCTATGTAGAGGTTCATAAAAGAAGCTCATTGCTCCCATTGTAGGGTTGTTGGAATCACCTAATGTCATGCGACTGATAAAAGGTTTAGGGTTTTGAAATTTCACTTTTAAGTCTTTTCAACTGTCCCTATGTGATGGGCTGGTGATGTCAGGGAAAGCAGGCCATCCTGAGAAACCCTGCTCCAGAAGAGCAACATCCCAGGGATGTACACCATCTTTTGCAGAATGGGGAAGGGGAGGAGATGTTCTATCCCTTTACCCTGTCCCTGAATGGAGGTACATGGAGAAAATCCTGGAGATGTGTCTCTGGGGTATACTGGTTTGTTGTTGACAATCTAAGTTCCTTTCCGAATGTTCTTATATTTTTGAGTTCTTGATAAATTGTCTTGTTCAGTAAGAGTCTTCTTTCTATATCTTTTTTCATCTGTCTAGTTTCTTGGCTACTGTCTTTATTTATTTTCTTGCTGACAAAGGGCATAAATCGCTACTAGTACTTTGAAAGAGTATTTTCCTGTTGGTTATCTCCTGTAATCCTTGCTTCAGTTGTGCATACTATGCTACTGTACTGTCGTGATAATTTTTTATGTTTAATTATTTGGGACCATTGAGATGTTTTGTGTCTACTAGGATCGTATATGTCCAAAATACTTGTGTTGGTTGTTTTCCTTGGATGTATCCTTCAGCAAGTTTGTATATTAATTTTTGCAACATCAAAATTGAAAATTATATTTACAATCAGCAAGAGAACCCCAGCTTCTATATGAGCTTTTTGAGGCCAATTTGATTTGTGTTCCCAAGAGAACTGGAAAATCTTCTTTTTTTTGAAGAATTTTTTTCACAGTCTACAATATAATAAATAAAGACAAATTGATGCTTAAACAAGGATGTTTTGATTTACTTGATATATAAGCATGTGAGATTGAATGCAACAAATATTTTGAATATTGAAAACATTTGCAAACCTTAAGAAGTATTCAATGAACGTTTTGATGCAGTGATGTTAATCTAAGTTGTTTGGCTGCAATACATTGGCTAATATCTGTTAATTGTATGGTTATAAGAATGTTTTCAATCTCTGGGCAGTACTATGTAGGTGATGATTTGTAGAATTATATCAAATATCTTGATACTTTTTAAGAAATTCGTGTATAAAACAACTGTAACAAGGGATTCACGTGGGCAAAACTGTATATTCTAGATGCAGTGCTGGTAACTGACGTTTTAGGTTACTTTGGATTTGTTCTTTGCTGCAGGGAGAATGGAGCAAGTTTGCAAAAGGGAAAAGGCCTCCAAGGGTTATGTATGATAGACTTTTAGCTTTAGCAGCCCATGCTCTTGCAGAGGTCAGCTTAATTTGTACTACATTTCATATTCATTTAAATCAAACAAGGGAAATCCAAATAACATGGAACTTGCAAGTGTCAATTCTAGGGTGAGCACAATCCTGAACCTCAAGAGTTGTGGGAAGAACCTTTCTTGCAGGCTTCTGCATGGAAGCCTTGTGCAAATGAGAGCAACTTAAACCTTACAGGTAATATTATATCCTTGTTATTTACAGTCTAATTTGTTGAATTCAAATAAGAGGATATAGGTTGCATATAGACACTAGTAGCACATTCAGGCATTCTATTCTTTAATTTTTTTCTCTTATTTAGTTTATTAAAGTTGGATTGTTTGGAAGTAGTTTTGACATTCTTCTTATTTATGTATATGTTTCTCTGAGTAGAACATGCATCTCCAGGAAAAAGCACTGGTTATATTTTAGTCAGTGCAAATGGAGGCCTGAATCAGCAACGTGTAGCGGTGAGCTGTTTCCTAATCAAACCTTCTTGATAGCATTCATAGTGTGTGATTTGGTGATGTGTTTATCTCTGCACATGCAGTTGCATATGCACTGCAAGGCTGCACCATAGATTAAACAAATAATGCAGATGGTACCTATTTCTTTTATATGGTGAAACCCTAGCATGGAAATTCAGAAGTGCAGCCATTGTCCATCACATATTTAGGTGCTGGTACCAAAAGGAATGGCAAAGTTTCAGGGAAATTTCATAGATTATTTGTGAAATGGAAGTACTCAACGCAAATTCTAGACATAAGAACTCTTTTATGTTGGAATCTTAAAATGTAATTACTCAAGGAATATCAAAAACATGATAGATACCATACAATGACGCCAAGCTAACATACATTAACTGTTTAGATTTTGATGCATGATGGATCTATCTCCACAAGAACTACTATGCAATACAAATTCATAATTGACTGATAAATAGACCTTTGGAAGTATACATGAAGTACCAGAGTACTAAAATTTACATTGAGTTATAATGCACAGATTCTTCAATATTTGGAAACATGTCTAACTTGCTGTGAATACTCATTTGGTCACTATCTTATTGGCAACCATATGCACCTTAGAAAAAGATGGGAGTATTTGGCATTTAACTTGATTGTATCAATATTTGAAATGTGTGTGTTTTCAATGTACCTCAGGGATGTGTGCCTGGAATTTTTGACCTATTTCATGGAGTGGGGATGTCCTGGGTGTGGTGGGATAAGGACAAAACATCCCCCCCACTAACCCTTGTGTTCAAGCCTTCACAGGGAGCTGTTTTTGGGACGCCCTTGCAGAATTAGGGAAGTCTTGGATGTTGTGGTACAGGCACAAAACATCCTCTGCTGTACTGTCCTTGGGATGCCTCTGTAGAAGCAGGGGCACCTCTTGCAGATTAAATAAAAAAAATCATTTAACATAAAATTTTTTGAGAATACAAAAAAGGTTTCCAGCTTGGTTTATAGTGATAAAATTATGAAAAAGGACATTCAGCTTGAATGCCTGTCCCCTTGAAGGGCTTAATTTGGGCCTATTAGCACGGTTTCTGCCCCATAACCCTTTTCTGTATTGTGACAGAAAACACACTAAGGTTGTTGCACTTGGATCCTACAACAGGTACTGCCCATGGTTCCCATTGGAGGCTGTTGCTCCAGACGTCCTCTTTTGTTTTAAAAAGCAAAAACTACAATTGGATTTGGCTGCGCCAGATAGATAAGCAGCTCTTTTTCTTTTTGTTTTGTTTTTGTTTTGGAATGATATAAGCAGCATTTTGTTCCCTGTTTTATAAATATTACAATGATTTTCCTCATTAAATCCCTAGTAATTGAGTTTGATTTATAATTTTGGTTTGCCTAGTCAATCCCATTTTCAAATAATGCTACTATGGTTAGAATCAAATTATTCAGAATGTAAATTTTAACGATCTCAGTGAAGATGGTTGGGTTTCTGACACATGCACATTGGCACTGCAACTTGTTGTGGACATCTATGTCAAGTTCTACACTGTAGTGAATCTCTTATTGAGGATCACATTGAAGCTCCTAATTGATATTTTAAAATGATCAATTCAAAATTTTATTGGCATTGGTGTATCTGCTCTTATTCATTTGATGAATAATGTTTGAGCCTAGTAATTTTTTCAGATGATGAATGACAATAGGTTTTATAATCTTTGAAAACAAATGGTAGAAATGGTGCTAGAATTTTCTATTAATATTATATTTTCCTAAGTTAATTATTAATGCTCAATAATGTAATATATTGTAATTTTAGAAACTTTCTATTTTGTAAATCTTTGTAATTTATTTATTGAGCGTTCTTGCTCATTGTTAAAACTTAATACAACTAAATTTATTACCAATTACGTTTCCATAATATGGTATCAGAGCAAGATTTTTTTGGGCGGTTTTTTTGTTTCCAGTTTGGAGAAATTTGTTTGATTTCTTTGCAATTTGCGTCAAAGGTTGAAATACTTCGGTGTTCATTCATGCAACTTTCTGCTATCATTTTTTTTTCTGTGATTCTCTAGTGATTTGTGGCAGATTTGTTCCCGCGTCCTCTTCCCTGTGCTTTTTTAAATAAAAAATTGTAAGGCGTGGTTTTATTCAAAGGGGTTTTCATGATTTTCGTGAAGTTTTTTGCACCTGAGATTGTGTTTTTCCAGCGCGTTTTTTCGTCCTACCTGTGCCGGGTTTCTTCTGCAACAACGCCATTTCTCAGCAAGCCCTTGGTTTTTTGCTCGACGGTTGCGATTTTTCTGTGTTCTTTCATGTGATGGATTTCTCTGTTTTTTCTTTGCGCGATTTCTTCTTATCTTTGCGCGAGATTTTTTTTCTGCAGATTTTCACAGTGACCTGGGGTTTTAGTTTTTTCGGCTAGGGTTTATACTCTTCATTTCAAGTCAAATTTTTTTTCCAATTGCAGTTTTTTTCCAATTTGAACTGGGTTGCTGTCCGATTTTTTTGGGTGCATCATTTTCCATGCATCAACTTTTGAGCCATCGGATCTGCATTTTGATTTCAGATTCCTTGTGACTTTTTTGAAAGCTAATTTGGGTTGTCGTCAGATTTTTCTGAGTCAGTCGAATTTTTTTCTCAAAATCCGTGCCATCTGTACTTAGTCTTTTTCGAAGTTTGTACCTGATTCTGCCTCTTTCAGATTCACGCCTTTTCATATTAACTCGTTTTTTGTGCATTGGAAAATGTGCAAGATGATGTCATTGACCTACTTGATGTTGGAAGGCAGTCAACGATTTAATGGCAAAAATTATAACACCTGGAAACAACGCATGCTGATAATCTTCAAATATCGCTGCCTTGATGATCTTGTTTTGGACAAAGAATCTCGTCCTATTGCAGTTGGATCCGATCAGGGCAAATTTGATGATCTCAATCGAGAAGCTGTCATGCTTCTTAAGCTCTCTGTCATAGATGACCAGTTACTTCAGATTCCTTTTGGCAAATTAGCCTTAGAAATTTGGAAGCATCTGAAGGAGTTGCATGAGACATTCGACAAAAGCCGAGTGTTCTTTTTGAAGAACCAGTTTTTCATCCATCATGATGGATGAACGTATGTCCTTATAGGATCATCTCACGAAGATTAAGGACATTCGAGATCAGCTCGAAGCTATTGGTCGGAAAATGGAGGAAGAGGATATGGTAGTCATAACCTTGAAGAGTCTACCAAAATCCTACAAGCACTTCATAGAGACTCTCAACATTACGTCTATAAATGTTGATTTGAAATTTCAAGAGTTGTGCACCAAACTTTTGTGGCAGGATCGTTGGAAACAACAGTTTTGTAGCGGTGCCACTTCATCCTCCTCAGGTCAAGCATTTGCAGCCAAATCCTTTCACAAGGATAAAGGCAAATCTTAGTCCTCCTAGTCATCTCAATAGAAGGGCTCCAGTCAGTCTCAGGATGGTTCAAAGAAGAAGAAGGTTCAGTGCAATTATTGTCACAAATATGGCCATATGATTAAGGATTGTCGAAATCTCATAGCTTCCGAACAGGGGAAGCAGGGGGGGTCTCAGCCTAAAGCCAATGTCGTTGAGCACACAGAGCAGAAAGAGTCTGCCTTTTACACCTTCATGTCTAAAAGACCTTCAGACCATGTGAAATCGTCTGCTTGGTATATTGATTTTGGTGCTTCTCGGCATTTCACTTACAAGCGTGATTGGTTTACAAAATTCACTCCATATACTGATTCAATCATATTTGGAGGTGAAGAGTATATCGTTGTCGGCAAGGGCAACGTTTAGATACAGTCTGGTGGGAGGAATCTCATATTCCTCAATGTATACTACATTCCTGGCATGGAATTGAACCTTCTCTCTGCAAGTCAGATTATGCAGCTTTCTCCTTAGCTTGATGTCATCTTCAGTGCACATAAGTGTTCGATTGTTGATCGTGCGACACACACTACTATTGTTGTTGGTATTGAGGATCATGGTCTTTACAGACTTGTAGATACGGGTGATTCTCTTGAGCATGCCTTCTTAGCGAAATCCTCCTCTATCACTCGTCTATGGCATCAACGATATGGTCACCTGAACATTCATTATCTTGCTTAGCTTGTTTGGGAAGATTTAGTACATGGCCTACCTGACATTCAAACTTAGAATTAGCGAGTTTGTGAATCTTGTCAGGCTCGGAAGCAGCACAGAACATCGTTCAAAGATGGTGACTCACGACGAGCATCTAAGGTACTACAGTTGGTCCACTCTGATGTATGTGGTCTAATGAATACTCCTTTTGTTACTAGGTGTGGGTATTTCTTACTTTTTGTTGATGATTACAGTCGTAAGATGTGGGTGTATTTTCTTAGACAGAAATCAGATGTCTTTCCTGTATTTTAGAAATTTAAGGCCTTGGTAGAAAAAGAGTTTGGTTGTTCTATTATTGCTCTTAGGTTTGATAATGGGGGGGAGTTTTGTTGTACTGCTTTCTCCACTTTTTGTGATACACATGGCATAAAAAGCCCGTTAACCACACCATACACCCCTCAGCAAAACAACGTTGTAGAACGTTGCAACCGCACCATTACAGAAATGGCTAGGTCTATGTTAGAACACAAAAATGTTCCTATGAAGTATTGGGCATAAGCTATTAGAATATTTAATTATATTTTAGTCACCTATATTTAGTTCCTTGTTTAATGGTCGTTTAGCTTTTTAGTTAATTAGCTTTTAAGCTTTATTTAGCATTTAGCTTTTTCTTTTTAGTTAATTAACTTTTAAGCTTTATTTAGTGTTTAGCTTTTTAGTAGTTCACTTTAAACGACTTGTTCTTAATTTAGAACGTCGTCTTGTAATCTCTATATATACATTATCCGATTATTGAATCATTCATTCAATTTATTTTTCATGGTATCAGAGTGGGTCGATGGGATTCTTTAAAGTTTGGTGAATTTTTTAATAAAAATTCATGGCCTTCTTTCTGGAATATTTTCTAGATTTTTTTAATTGTTTTTTTATTTTATATAAAAAAATGATTTTGCCTTTTTGAAGGCTTTTTGAGGGTTTCGAGGGTTTCTTGTTTGTGGGCGATTTTCTTTGTGCTGGGCAGCAGTACATGTTTTTTTAGGCTTCTAGAGATTTTCGGGCCTACAACCTAGAGTTTTTTTTTGCAGATTGAAAATTTTCCTAGGGTTTTTGCAATTTTCAACTAGGGTTTTGACCCTTCAGTTCAAGTTGAAATTTTGTTCTGGTTGCAGATTCTTGGTGGGTTTTTCGACACCTCAATTGGGTCGTCATCAGATTTTTTTGGGTGCATCGTTTTCTGTGCCTCAAATTTTGAGCCGTCGGATTTGCACTTTGATTTTAGATTATTGGTGGGTTTTTTGAGAGCTTTTCTGGGTTGATCTCAGATTTTTTTGGGTGCCTCATTTTCTGTGCCTCAAATTTTGTGCCAGTGAATTTGCCTTGGAATTTAAAAATAGTTAGCGATTTCTGCTAATTCTATGGATGTCGGGAATTTTGGTGTCTTCTGGGCGCTGTTTATGTTGTACATCCGACCTAGGATTTTTGCCCCTATTTTTTTTGCGTTTTTTTAGAAAAAAAATCGTCAATATTTTTCTTTTTTTTTTTACAAAAAAATCAAAGGTATTTTTTTATTTTCTGCAAATTATCATTTTTTTTGATTATTTTTAGGAAAAATTTCACGTTTTAAGTTTGCAGAAATTTTTTAATTTCTGGGTTTCTTCCAAACCTCAAAATTCGCGCCTTGGAATTCGTGCCAGAATTCTCCTCCAGGGTTTCAGATTTTTTGTGCAGTTGCTTCTATTCTGATTTTTGAATCAGATTCTTCTGTCTCATGCTTTCACTAGGTTGACCTCGATCAACCTCGATTTCCGTGGTGGCATCTTTGACCAACATCATGTTGGAACACAGGCAAAAGTTCAACAGCTGCCTTAACACCTGGAAACAGTGCATGTTCACGATATCTGAATATCGTTGCCTTGATCAGATTGATTTAGGCCAGACCTCATCTTACAGGTCCCAGGGTTTTCACGATTTTTTCCTCAAAAATTGTTCGTAGGGTTTATAATTTTCCCTTAAAAATTATCTCATCTCTAATCCGCGATATTCGCGTAAGATTTTAGTTATCTGGGTTTTTACAGTTTTTTTCCACTAAAACGATGATTTGTAACCTCAAATTTCTTGGTTTTTCGATTTTCTCCTCAAAATCGTAAATTCTCTTTTCGAGGGTTCCTATTTCAAGGTTTGACAGTTTTTTCCTCAAAATCGTGCTTTGTTGCAGTTAGTTTGGGTCGCACTTGCTAGGGCGAACATCTGCAACCATGGTATCTTGTAGTCAATTTTGGAGTTGATACTCTTCTGCAAAAGGGTTTGCCGATTTTCCTCAAAATCATGGTTTCAGGTTTCAATTTGGTTACCCAACGTCAGGTTGGATGGATTCTGGTATTCTTGGCCATTAACACTTTTTAGATCCAAGGAGGGTCTCCACTGCAGTAGAGTATTCTTTTCATTTGTGATCAAAAGACCTGCAGTGTCTTCTGTAGGGTAGTTAGTAGATAGAATGACCATTAAGGGAGGGTATTAGAATATTTAATTATATTTTAGTCACCTATATTTAGTTCCTTGTTTAATGGTCATTTAGCTTTTTAGTTAATTAGCTTTTAAGCTTTATTTAGCATTTAGCTTTTTCTTTTTAGTTAATTAACTTTTAAGCTTTATTTAGTGTTTAGCTTTTTAGTAGTTCACTTTAAACGACTTGTTCTTAATTTAGAGCGTTGTCTTGTAATCTCTATATATACATTATCCGATTATTGAATCATTCATTCAATTTATTTTTCATAAGCAATGTTTACTACAGTCTATCTCCTTAATAGGTCTCCCACTCATGCTGTTAAGGGGAAGACTCCTGAGGAAGCATGGATTGGTCGCAAACCCAGGATCAACCATCTGAAAGTTTTTGGCTCTTTAGCATATGTATGGATTCCAGATGCCAAGCGCTCTAAGTTGGATTCCAAGAGTCAGAAGCTTATGTTTATAGGGTACAATAACAACCACAAGGCTTGCCGGTTGATTGATGTAGACACCGATCGTCTCATCTTTAGTTGTGATGTTGTCTTTGATGAAGATCAAGGACCATTTCAGCTTTCCTCATTTGAGCAGAATTCTGAGGATTAGTGTTTGAAGGCTTCTAATTTGGGTGTCCGCCTTCCATTTGGTTTACCTTATGGGAGGGATGATGCAAAATTTGACTTTGTTGATGCACTACTTGAATTTCCTTCGGATGATGCTAATCTTCCACCTGTCCCAGTTCTACCTCCTGTCCCACCTCCACTTTTAGTTTTTCCACCTGCATCTGATGTTGGCACTTCTACTCTCCCGCCTAAGTGGTGGGCTAAGACCATCAGTGATCTTTGTCTTGATGAGCTCATTGAGGGTAGATCTTCTAGAAATAAGGGCAAGCAACAAAATACAGTTAACTTTGCTCTCATGGCCAACATTCATAGTATTTATCAGCCTCAGACCTATACAGAGACCAAAGGGATTCCAGAGTGGGAACAAGCAATGGATGCAGAATACCAGAGCCTTCTGAAGAACAACACCTGGGTTCTCTCTGATCTTCCTCCAGGGAAGAAACCCATTAGCTGCAAATGGGTCTATAAGGTCAAGTATCATGTAGATGGTACCTTAGACAAATACAAGGCTAGATTAGTTGCTTGAGGTTTCACACAACGAGAGGGCATTGATTATGAGGAGACATTTGCTCTTACTGCCAAGATGAGTACCATTCGTCTTCTTCTCGCTATTGCAGCTCAGTTTGGATGGAAAGTCCATTAGATGGATGTTAAGAGTGCCTTCCTCAATGGTGAGTTGCAGGAAGAGGCCTACATGAGGCAGCCTCCTGGTTTGAAGGTTGCTGGCAAAGAACATCAAGTATGTAGATTCAAGAAAGCACTATGGACTCAAACAGGCTCTTCGAGCGTGGTATATTAAGATTGATCAGTACTTGGTTGCTCATGGTTTTTAGCGTTGTCCTTTTGACAGTAATCTGCATATCAAACACTCTGGCGATGACATTCTCTTTCTTGTTGTCTATGTGGATGACTTGATCATTATTGGCAATTCAACACATTTGATTGCAGAAATCAAACAAGACCTGTGCAAGGATTTTGATATGACAGATTTGGGTCTTCTCCATTATTGTTTAGGTGTTGAGGTTTGGTAGACTGATTGTAGCATTTTTATTTGTCAGTCTAAGTATGCCAAGAACTTGCTTGACTGGTTTTGCATGCAGGATTGCAAACCTGCTTCCACACCTATGGAGACAGGACTTAAGTTGTCAGCCAAGTTTGATTCTCCTATTGTAGATGAAACACAATTCAAGCAACTAGTGGGTAGTCTCATCTATCTTACTGCTACTACACCTAATCTCAGTTTTGTAGTGAGCTATATTTCACGCTTCATGACAGCTCCCGAGGCTAATCATTGGGTAGCTTTGAAGCGTGTGCTGCGTTATGTGAAGGACACCTCTGATTTTGGACTTCTTTACATTAGGAGTCATGATCCTAGACTCAATGGGTTCACAGATTCAGATTGGGCTGGTTTGGTTGATGATAGGAAATCGACATCTGGATATGTGTTTAGTTTGGGATTTGGTGCAGTCACATGACTAGTAAAAAGTAGCAGGCAGTGGCTTTCTCCTCAACTGAAGCAGAATATCGAGGAGCAGTTAAGGCAGCATGTGAGGCAGTTTGGCTTCGTCGGATGCTTGTGGATATGCGGATATCTCAAGCAGGTCCAACTCCCTTGTTCTGTGATAATCAGGGAGTGCTCACACTTGCCAAGAATCCCGTCTTCCATGAAAGAACCAAGCATGTGGAAACTCACTGTCATTTCATCAGAAAGCTTGTTGAAGACGGTTTAGTTCAGTTGCTGTATGTTTCAACAGCGGAGCAAACAACAGATATTCTCACCAAGTTGCTCAGTCCAGATAAGTTTGTCAAATTCAGGGGGCAGCTTGGTGTCGTTAATAGATTGATCACTAAGGGAGGGTATTAATATTATATTTTCCTAAGTTAATTATTAATGCTCAATCATGTAATATATTGTAATTTTAGTTTCTTGTTAGAAACTTTCTATTTTGTAAATCTTTGTAATTTATTTATTGAGCATTCTTGCTCATTGTTAATACAACTAAATTTTTTACCAATTACGTTTTCGTAATATTTTCTCAGATTGTTTACAGTATGGTGGTTCATATCGAGACATCAATGATCAAACAGTACAAAAGATGATACTTCAAAGTCTAAGAGTGGAGTTCTGATCAATGGTATGATTTGCACAAATAGATAATGAAGATAGGGGTGAAGAAACATTAGGATTTGCTGGCTCTGGTGCAAAATGTTGTACGATGGCACAACTTTGTATAAATGTTGTCTTCTTCCACCCGTATCTTTTACATAAATGATAATTACCAGCTTCTTTTACTGTTTTTTGTAAATAACCACTAGTGTTTTTCCATTGCTTGATGATAAGCTGCAAATTTAAAGAGCTTGAGTAAAGTATAAATTTGCATTCGTTCATTTTTCCTTTATAAATGTGCATATAGCTTGTCTCCTTATGATTTATCACTCAGACATATGGTAACTTGATATGCATGTTTTTAAAGGATATCTTTCTCTTACAATCTTTCTTTAATTGTATATCTGATTTAGAAGTTAAAAGATTCAATATTAGTAATTCTTATCAAGTTGCATCAAGCCAAGTGATTCTTATGCAACATCCAGTATGTCCAGCCAATTGGTGAACACTAATGCCTTGGAAGAGGCATTCATTATTTTCCTGAAAGTCATTGAGCCCCTATTTTTTGGGGTAGGAATTGCAAATCAATTTACTTGATTGTGCCTCCTTAGTTCTTGTGGTCGCCACAACAAGTTCTCAGGGGTCTAGGTGACATCCCCAACATCTCGAGGACATGGAGATGTGGAGGGCATGCTGGTTTTTTCATTATTGGAGAGCCTGCACCATTTGATGCTTAAAATTAAAAAAGACAATTTTTAAGGAAAATTCTGCTATAAAGCCATAAAAAACTAAACAGTGGAGGATTGCTAGTATAAATTTAACACAATGTATTTACTTCTTAAAATTTCAGTAGCTTTTAGTTTGTTTAATTTATTTTAATAGCTGTCACCCCACAGTCCCCAAATTTTTAAAGTTTTTTGTTTTCCCCCAAATTGTGTCTTCATGTCTCTCCATCTTGGAAACTTGGAGAAACACTGCCCATAATTCCTGAAATGTGTAGGTATTGGATTAGGGCATATGACTTGAATATTGAGAGGTTTGTCTTTGGATGCCCTTCTCCCTAGCTTTTCCTTTTGCATGAGATTGCACCATTCCATGGCTTAGGGGTCCCTTAAGCTTCTCTTCTGGTCATGCTTTGTTTGTTGCTCCATAATTTTTCTGATGATTTTTTTATTTTCCTTTCCCTTGATTTTGTTCATTTTAGTGAAGTCGAATCTTATATTGAGTAAAATTAAATTAATCTAACTCAGTGACCTGTTACATCTAGGCCCTTCTGCCTTCCTTTTCCTTTCCGAGCCTTTCTGGCCACCAAACTACATCATTTTAGTAATCAAAACCAGCAAAATTCTTACCTGAATAGCCTGTGTTTGCCTCTTAGAGTACTATCTTTCCAAATCCAAGCTAGAATTTTAGATCTGCTGTTTTTCAAAACTATCACAAATCTGCAGGGACTATCTACAAGGATTTATAGAGTACCATGCCACATGAACAATCTCTAGACCCAACACACGTACAAAGAAAAGAAAACGGCAGTAAGTCCTAATTGAAGTCAGCTCACTATCAGTTAGGCCACATTCTGTCTTCTATTGGTTCATATCTTATCTAAATCCTTAAGTTCTGATGTTATCTATATTTGAGTCTGAATCAATCATTACAAGATACTTTCTTTACTATCATTTTGGAAGATAGTCAAACCTCCTCTAAGTAGCTTCTACATTTTTCACATTCTTAGTCCTTTTGGCAACTTCTAAGTTTGTTATATTGTTAGGAGATTTTAATAGGGCTCAAATTCTTGTAGAGGACCTCTGCTAGCAGCTGTTGTGCGTATCGCACACCCATCCCCGTCTTCTTAGCCAAAACCAGGCCTAAATCGCGAAGTTTCAAATCGCACCATCTCATCCCACAAGCCAAAAACCCCCAAAAGCGTAAATTCGCGCAAAATAACCAAACAGGCCGAAAATCGCAAAATGAAGGGAGAACGCTTAAACAAACTTTTCAAAACTCCCTTTGGCCCGAAAATCGCGAAAATTAGTAAAGCGTTTTAACTTTAAAAACTTTGCAAAATGGCCGAAAATGGAAAATGAGAGTTAAGGCGTTAAAGTTTGCAAAAAACCCTCTTAGGCCGAATTTCAAAAATAAGGTAAAATCGTTAACTTTAAAAACTTTTCAAAGTGGCCTCTCAGCCCAAAAATGAAGTAAGGCGTCATTTTTATAAACTTTTCAAAAGGGGCTTTTAGCTTGAAAGCGGAGAAATGAAGTAAAAAGTTTAACTTAAAAATGCCTCTTCTTGCCCGAAATCATGTGAGGAAGCAACATTTTTCAACTTCTAAATTTGCAAAGACCCTCCCAAAATGCGAAAATTCGTGGGAGTGTAAAGTAAGATGTTTTAACCAACTTTATTTGCAAAAGCCTTTCATAACCCGAAAATGTCATAAATCGTGAAAAAATATGCTTTTTGCCTGAAAAGGCCCTCCTAGCCCAAAATCGCGAAAATGTGAAAAGAGGTAAATCGCCTAGGTTTGCAAAGTGGCCTTCAAGCCCGAAAATGTCTAAACTCGTGCAAACTCTCAAAGTCGGCCCTCTTAGCTGAGTTGCAAGGAGAATAGAAAGTTTGAAAAAGGTGCTAAGTTAGCTGAAAATTGCCAATTGTAGAATCGCGCAAAAACCATTTTACCCAAAATGCCTGAAAATGGACTCAAACTCTCAAAATCTTCTTTAGACCCGAAATTCTTGAAAACCATACAAAGTCCCTTTCAAATCCAAAATTGCAAAGGAGGGCGATTAAAATGTCTAGTTAAAATCTACCATTTAGGCTAAAATTCCTGAAATTTGGATTACAAAGGCAAGTAACTTGAAAAGGAAATCTCACATTTCGCCTAGTATGGTCAAAATTCATCAAAAGGACGCATTTAAAAGACACTAAAGTTCAACCTTTTAATAAAAATGTCGAATTTTAATCAAGTTAGCCATTTTTTATAGCAAAGTGAAAATCACACATCTTGGACGAGGATTGGATTTCATGTTCGAAGAGAAAGACGACATTTAAAAGATACATCTCACAAAGGGCTTCTCCAAGCTAGACGTCGTAAATAAAATTTAATATTTGTTAAATTAAATTAATTAATTTTTCAAATTGATTTATTAAAGTGAGATTTATTGTTCGTAGGACGTCATCCCGAAGAACCAGGAGAAGGCTTGATATGTTAAGAAGTCAGGTGCTAGAAGCTGAAGAAGAAGATGCAGGAATGCGTTACACGAGTGCGAGATTGGAACCGAGCATTGGGAAGCATGCCGCTGTGCCACCAGACCACAAAGCTGAAGTCCACCACCGGGACCAAAGATCAAAGAACACTCTGAATGCGGAAAGTCCATGCATTCTCGAGAAATATACAACTGGATTTAATTCCAGAAGTTCAGTGAAACTGTTTTATTATAAAACTGCCTGTGGGCCCCACTCAAATATTTTGAAAGAAAGGGGAAACAAGTCAGTTGTGGACAATTATGTCCAACTACCGGATAGACTCAAATTAATGCCAAATAGTTGTGGGTAGTTGGGATAGTGGTTGAATAGATGACTAAGAGTTTAATGGGCATGGGTTAAAGCTGCTAGCTTCTGGGAGGCAGATCACGACCCTTGGATGCAATCCATCCTAGCCTCTGATTCATATTGTAAATTCTATAAAAGGCAGAGGCCTTTCTTTTGTAAAGGTTAGATTGTTAGAGAGTTAGATTTTAGAATTTAGAATAGGTTAGATCTTAGCAGTAGCATGGAGATGCTGCAGAAATTGTTGTAATAGGCAGCTGAAATCAATATATAGACATTGATTTGGTGTTTACTGTCTTGTTTTCATCCTGTTTGCATGGTTTCTTTCAGCATTTTAGATAGATCTTTCTGTTTTGGGTGTGCAAGTATTTGATAGATTCAGGCTCATACCATTGAGGATATACTGATTGTGTATCCTTTCGTATGGTTACCTTGAGCCTTTGAATTGTGCTTAGTTCAATTGTAGGTGTCCGTCTGAGCTGCGCCAGAATTGGGTGCTTAGCCATGTGTTTGCAGTCTGAAAATCTTCCAAGTCCCTTTGAAGATTGCACCGTTCCTACGAGGTTGTGAGCCATTCTGGCCAAGCAGGGATTGGTTATGTTGAATCCGTCTACCCACATACCAGTCTTGTTAGTTTTAGATCTCCTATCCCTTCCCTTTTAATTTTATTTCACAATCTGAGAATCGTAGCAGACCAGCTTGTTGCAAAACGTAAGTCCCCTTGTGCTCCCAGCAAATAACATCAATCACTGAGTAATCCTGTAGTCATGAATTGACAATCGAAACCTTGAGGTCATCCCCATTGATCCACTGAAACAACATTAGGGATTTCCTTATCTCAAGAGAGGATAGGATAGCGTTGGCCGGATGGAGTCATAGCAATGCGATTTTAGCCACGTCAAACTTCACAATCTCCTTCTAGAATCTCTAGCACTTTAAGTTAATTTCTGGGTTTGAGGATGAAAATGCTCATATCTGTCTAGGGCATCCTCACAGAGAGGTTGCAGTGGAGAAAATATGGGCAAGTTTATGCAAATTTCCAGCAGTTTGGTGATTTGATTTGCTAGAAAAATATTTATCATCATCAAGTGACTATAATTTCTGCAGTTTCAGACTGTTGATGATTTACAAGGAGTGCCTGCATTGTGACAAGTTTGCACCATTTTAAGGATTTTTCCAAGGGCAGCTGTACGAATCAGAGCATTATTGGCTGAGAGACTAGCACATTTATAGATCGCTGTTGGGATGGTGATTTGGGAGGGTTTGTTGCTAAAATTCTAGAGTGATTCTTGCTGCTTTTTGCTGAGTTGTCAATTTTTGATGGGCTGAACCAGCTAGTGACAGCATCACAAAACCACATTATGAGTAGCAATTCATAGAAGGTGGTATTGCAGCAACCCTACTCCCATTTATTGAGGGTTTTCATGGATAAATAGGAGCTGATCACAGGCAGGTTGCATTATTTCAAGGTTTCTTACAGGTCTGGCCAGCATCATATAGTTTGACTCAAGGAAGATCCATATTGATCATCCATGGGACAGAGAAGGGGTTTGAGATACCCGAAGATCTGCCTGCAGTTTACTGGCATTCGTTATTTGAGCCATCAATCTGATATTCCAGATGTGCTGTATGGTATTTGGTTGGTATCCATCATATGTAATTCTAACTTTTTGCACTTACAGATCAGTATATTTATATTTGTAGACATTCCAGTGCTGTTGGTGAATAAATTAAGCTGACTTTCCTTTATTGTTAGCACTGTTTTGGTTGCTGCTGTAGCTATCTATATTTAGATTATTTCAGTTTGCACAATTTCAAAAAGGAATTTTTTTTTTATATTGGGGATATGACAAGGTCAATGGGTTGCCATTGTAAATCAGCATCTTGTATTTCTATTAATCAGAGCGTGACAATGGCAACAAATGTTGAATAACGGATCAAGTTGCAATGTTCTTCAAGGATCAGTTACATGGATGGATTATCTTCTGATGTTTTGGGTTGCCCTGAGAGATCCATTTCAAGGACAAGAACATACAGAAAAATATTAATTATATAAATAGTAGTGTGGTGAGATAAATTGGTTATGTCAGTTCATCAAATGAATAAGAAAGAAAACAAAAAGCTGAGGTAAGGGACGAGGTAGCAGGATATGACATAACTTAATTAAGTACACCCACTTCTTGGGCAATGTTAGTCTAGTATTGACCATGGCATACATCAGGCTTCCTACAACACTAGCATAAGGGACAATGTACATGTCCTCAAAGTTGTCTTGAGAATTAGGATATTTTTAAAATAGAACTTAGTGTCTAGAGGCAGAGAGTTGTTTACAGGCTTATGATCATGCATATTAAACCTCTGCAAAATAGTTTCAATGCATTTAATTTCATTTAACCACAACTTTCTGTTAGCCTTGTCTTTGTTGATTTTTATACCCAATATGTATTTGCAACTAATCCTTCGTGTCAAACTTCTGTAATTAACCTTGTTTTTCTTCTCTATGTATGCTCTAGTCATATAGAGCCTTTATCAATTTTTTTTTGGAATCTTTACTTTGAAAAGCTTTCTTTAGTAGAGCTTGAAATGGAATTTTTTATAACTTGGCTGTTTTCATGTTTTGTAGATATGCAATGCTGTGGCTGTTGCTCGATTACTAAATGCAACTTTGGTTCTTCCAAAGTTCCTTTACAGCAGTGTTTGGAAAGATAGTAGGTACAAGCTTCTTTATGACTATTTTGTGGATATTAATATTGTTTGCAATTTTTTTTTGTCTTCTTGTAACTTCTCCAACATTTCTTGGCTTTTTTGCTTTGTTTTCATTTCATTTCAGCTTTGAAATATATTTGAAATTTGTATTGGTCAACATTTACAATCTAACTTTCTAGATGACAGATAAAGTCATCATTTTATCTTGTAAGATATATGATAGATATGATTTTATTTTCCTGAATTGGTTCTGGTATTTGATGATAGAATTTTGAGTCTCATTCATGCAATAGTTATTTTGGACCAGTTCAGAGGCTGATGGTATAAATGTTGCACATTATAAACTCTTCAAAATCTCATTTGGCTGAATTCTGATTAAATGAATAACATTAATGGCTTCAGTCAGAAGTGTAGGTAATGTCAACGATTTTTCAACTTTGTGCTATGTGTTTGGAATGCATGGATTTCACATCATAGCTTTAAGCTAAGGTTCTATTCCTGTGGGGTCTTGTACACTTTTTAGTGGCCATGGAAAACTTGTAGGTAGGGTTTGGATTTATGGAAATGCATGTACCTGAGACTATAGCTATGTGCTTCCATAAGGGCACCTCTAGGTTCAGTGTGATGAATAGGAATAGAGTGCATGCAATGTTCTCTACAGGCTAGTATGACAGATGGAGTCACTATTTTGTCTTGTAAGATATGCGATAGACATGACTTTTTTAAATATTTTCCTGAATTTGCTGTAAAATCATATTTTTTGTGGTATTGATGATAGGATTTGTAGTCTCAGTCATGCATAGTTGTTGAGGATCAGTTCAGAGGCTGATGGTATAAATGCTAATGCATTTTAAACTCTTCAAACTTCTCATTTGGCTGAATTTTTATTAAATAAGTAACATTAATAGCTTCACTCAGAAGTTTAGAATGTAAAACCCAATGAGTTCGTGCTATGTGGTTGGGATGGAGGGATTTCATATCATAACCAAGGTTTCATTCCTGTTGGCTATTGTGCACTTTGTAGTGGCCATTGGAAACTTGCATGTAGGGGTTAAATTTATGGAAATGCATGGACGTGAGCCCATGGCTATGTGTTTCCTTAAGGGCACCTCGAGGTTAAGTTTCAGTGTGATCATTTGGAATACAGAACATGCAATGTTCTCTGCCAAATCTGCCATAGTGTTTACTTTAAGTCTTTAACCTTTTTATAAGGTCCAATCTCAGCTCACCCCATATTAAAGGCAGTTTGTAATCTCACCTTAGATCTACCATGTGAATGAGAAAAGCAGCAGTAGTACACAATGTATGCAACTTCTTACACATTCTAGCTTAAGTCAATATTGTTTTAATTTTTCTCCTAAATTTGAGAACTGCTGTCAGACTAGAATTTGGAAGTTCTATAAATGTGCGTGTTCAATTCTATTGCCTATCTCAAAATCTGACATGCATACCACCATATGCACCACACATCACATAAGTTCATAACTTTTAATTTGAATAAAAAGGTTTTCACAGCATAAAATCAAGGTTGCACCGAGACGGGGGTACTCGGAGACTGGTACTGGTACAACTCAAAATAGGAGACGGGGTTACTTGGAGATACCAATTTTTTATTAAAAAAAATAATTATTTATAGAAAATCTGAAAATAGGTGTATATTTGTAAAACTAATTATGAATATAGACAGTGTATAAGGAAATTGAAAGCAATGGCCCAAACCAACAAGTTGAATATTTCAACACTGTAAATCCTTTTGTTATTATATGTGATTATATATATGCTAATGTGAATATAGATTATATATATAAGAATATGAATATAGATATACTCACAAGAATGAGAAAGAAAATGTATATCATAGGAAACTTCCCTACTCTCAAGGATCTAATAGAGTTCATCCCAATTGTGCATACAACAAAGTCTACATAAAGGAATTAAAAGAACAACAAGAAGAATATTGAAAATATGAATATCTTTTGAGTTTTGCATTGAATTGCATATAGTTGAATGGCAAATAGTTGTCGTCTTGTTAGCACACGTTGACTCCTGTGTTGGCTTATGTTTTCTCTTCTGTGTTGTGTTTATTTTCCAGCTTTCTGGTGCATTTACTTTTAGGGGTTTTTGTTTTACTTGTGTGGGAGTTAGCACCTTCTGCATGGGAGACAATGAGAGTCTTCCGGAGACTGCAGTTGAAAATCTCCTGCAATTGGAGACATTTGAGGCAAGGTCTCCGGTACTGGGACGCGTCTTGGAGACGTTAGAGTCTCCAAGACGCTTCCTAGGGGGTCGGAGATGGGTCTTTGTGCAACTATGCATAAAATTGAATTTGTAAAGCTTTTGAAGAAAGGTATGCAGCAATTGTTACAGTTCAAATTTTGTGATCCATAATTGATGGATCATGAAGTTTGATCTGAAATGTTGATGTGAAAATTGCTACAAAGTTTTTTCCAAAAGCTCTACTAACTCAACTTTAATCCGAGTTAATAAATCTTGTAGTTTGTTTCTATTGAGTTCCATGGAGGCGAAATTCAACAAATTTATAGTCATTGGAAAGCATTTTCTGTGACTATTCCAACAAGTGATTGGACATGTAGGTTTCATTCCATCTTAGAGCATTTTATAACTATATAGTGTAGATGTAATTAAAAATAGGCCATTTAGCGAGAAAGTGATCGTCAAATAACTTTTTAACTGGTAGATTGAAATTGAGGACTATTTTTTTTGCAAAAGTGCATATTTTGACGTTCCCTACACAATGGACTTTGATGCATTGTAAAAAGCACTAAGTTATAAAGTGCAAAAAAATTAGGGGGTCATCTAATATTGAACCAAGGGGTTATTTTAAGTCGTGCCTGTGAGCACTTCCATGAGTCATGTCATTAACATTTCCATACCTTATCTACTATCATTTCTCTTGAAAGGTTGTCCATTTATGAGAAATTTGTACATGAGCGCCTAATGTGGCCTAGTTGTTGAGACTCATCCTCATGCATACATTACTCCCTAAGTTACACTTAAGGGGGGGTGTTAGTGTAATCAGTGTCTTTATGTAATTAGTTAGGATATCACCTTTTCTAGCATAGACCTATTCACACATAAACTTAAGTTTACGTAGGCATTTTAGTCTTTTGTCTCACCTCATGTGGTGCAGACAAGTGTTCTTCCTTTGGAGACACCTATTGCATATTGGCTTGCCACTTGCATGAGCACATGTCACTTTGCTCACAAGTGTCACACCTATGTAGGGGTAGTCAATAGTTGTTGCCTATCTTCTCACTTCACTTCCTTGCCTATATATGCAAGCCTCTTTTGTACATTTTAGTTTACTCTTTCACATTATTCATTTGGCTTTGTTTGCTAATGGTTTGTGGTTTGGTTTTTGCTTTCAAATTCTTGAGTTTGTGAAATGTTGAAACATGAGAAGTATTTACTATTTATTACTCAATTACTGTGTTATTTCTGTGTTTTGAATGTGAAAAAGTTGTTGTAAATAGACTGTCATAAATGCTTACATCCCTCCTCTGTAAAAATAATAGTTAATTTACCTATATGCCTTTGGGAATGGGGATAAGCAATTAAAATTTAAAAGTAAAAAAAATCAAAAGGAACTTGAAACCTGCTGTTGATGTCTTCAACCACTGAAAAATGAGTGCAATCTGCCACTAACCCCTTGAATATTTGCTGAAAATCTGCTATGACTGCTGTATGTATCATAAAGACTAAATGTTAAATATTTGGTTTGAAATCCATTGATGTGTGTTTTATGCACGTAACATTTCAGAATAAAATACCAAGGTAATTTACCCTCTCTTGAACAAAATCACCTCAGATGCTAAGGATAAGATCAACTAAAATGATTCCAAAGTTTCTACATGTCAAGTCTTCACGTGTGGGTAACTCAATGGTCGATGTGAATTGCTGTTTTCACTTGGGGGCTTACGCAAATGTTTGGATTATCTTCTTCGATCATGAAGATGCGGAATAGGTGTACTGACAACTTAAGATTTATCAATATGGCTCCGGACTTAATTCTTACTAAAAAATGGGCAAAAGAAATAGGGTTCTAGAAATCTATTCTAAGCCTAAGAATGTAGGAAATGGTGAACAAATCTAGTGGAATCAAACTAGGCAAGGGCTCACAAACAGGTATTGACACAAGCTTAGTGCAATCGTCTAAGGTATACTTAAGGATTTTGAGACTATTACCATCAAACGTTGACACCATCCAAGTTGATGCTTGTCAAGGGATGCGTAATAGTTGAAGTTAAGCTTACTCAAATTTCCAGTTGACCACACAAGGCACACTTACCAGCGGCAAGAGGCTAGTGGTATGGATTAAGGGTTCCACACAAATATATTCAACAAATCTTTCACTCAATCTAACATACATGAAAATAAATTCAAATCTAAAATTTTAATCTAACTTGGAAGAATTGAGAACCATGAATGCAAATACAACACTAGAAGAGCAAAATCACCAACAATTGAACAATGATTATGATTCAAATAGCTGCAGCATGTACCAACAATTCTACAAAAACTCTCTCTTAGAAATGAGAGACAAGGAGGTATATATAGTCTCTTACAAAATGGATGGCCAAGATTGATACTAGATCAACGACCAATATCATGGCAACAAAACCCTAGAATTGCCCTAATTAGGGTTTACATAAAAAATGGCGCCACCACATATGGCCCAATAAAAAGATACCTAGTCATCGAATAGGGAATCTTCTAGAAGATTCCTCCTTGCATCTCTCTCTCTCTCCTAGCATATTCCAAAAATCTAGCCAATACCGAATCTAACTCCATGAAAATGCTAGGCAAGGTATCCTGTTGCAAATCAATCACGTCCAGTGAATCCGAGCAAGCGTCCAAAGTGCTCACCCAATCTAGCATGAGCTTCTGCAAACTATGAACATGAATCAACAAAGAGACCAAGTCGTCTATTTGACTCTTCTTCAAAGAGTCCAACTAGCAAAAATACATAAATTTCATCTTGTCTCTTAATTCGGCTAAGTGTAAACCACTAGCATCACTAACATCAACACCCAATAATTCCTCAATTGAGGCAAGGATCTTCATCTGAATGTCCTGAATCAAAGCCTCCATCTCCATACAACTCGACTGGGCGTTCTCATAAGTTGATCTCTTCATGGCTAATGAACAATACCAGCCATGGAAATCGTATCTGTCTCCACTGTGCACAATGTTCTCGCTGACCAAGGTGGAATTAGGAATCTTCTTCAAAGCTTGGAGGCGTGGAATAGTCTTCTCCTGAATTAGCCGGAATTCTTCCCAAACTCCCTCCAAATACTGGATTCTAAACACGAGCCCTGTTGTCCTATCATATGCCTGGACAAACTGAGTAAGGAAATCATCTGCCTGCTTTCTTGTACTCTCAATTCACTTTTCCACCTCTGAGAGTGTATCTCTCGCTGCCTCATAGTGTGAATGTATTCCATGGTCAACTGCAATAGGGGAAATAAGGGTGGGATTTTCACGCCTTATCCTTGCAATATACTCTCTAAGTCTGATATTCTCCTCTCCGTACCTTTCTTTCTCCGCAATCTCTCTGTCTAACCTTGCGTCGATTGCCTTGAGGTTTTCACCAACCTCCTGAAACCCTTGTTCTCTTGATGTACGACCAAGGGCAATTGAAGTGATCTGGAAATCTATAGGAGTAGCAATGTCCACTGTCACGTCTGCAATAGGAACAACAACCTGCACAATCCGCATTCCCGTTTCATCTCTAGCTATGTGCGATAAAATCTCCGCTCTCTTGGGTTCCTTCTCCTTAGCACTTCTAGCTAGGTAATCATCAATGTTATCAATAGGCTGTACTTCTTTCATTTTCTTACTTTTCTCCATACTTCTCATCAGCCAATCAAGAATAGTGGCCATCTCCATACCATCATCAAGACACATTTCTCGATCAAGTCCTCTCAATGCTGAGATAACATCATCATCAGCATCAGGATTATTCCTTGTCAAATCGTATACCTCATTTCCCAAACTAACTTCCAAAAGGACAGTAGGGGATCTCGATTCCCAGCTGATTATCATTCTCATTTGGAGGTGCAGATGTTACTGTGGCATGTAACTCCTGAATATTCTCTGGTAGCATCATTGTGTTGGAGCATTGTTGGGTTTCCTTGTTCTGCTCCGTTATTTCAATCACCTTAATTGATGAGACACTGGGAGGTGGTGAAGGAATGATAGGTGGCAGAATGATAGTCTTTTGTTTCTTCTTCTTCACCTCCTCAATCTTCTTCCCTCTAGCCTTGACTTCTCATCGCGTGTTATTCCTTCTCTTGGGAGCTTGACTCTCTTTGTCTGCATGAACCCTGACATCACTGATAGTCCTCTGATCATCTTCGGAAGTAGACTCTTCCGGCTTCATCTTTTCATAAGTGAAGGGAACACCCATATCAACTAACTTATTCTTCTGTATATCTACCCATGCATGGGAGAAACTCAAAACCTCTCTCATCAATACATTCAGGTCAATCTCTTCTAATTCTGACCAATTTGGCAATAGGAGTGCCTTCTTCCTTTCATTCTCATACTGTGGATGCGTATGATCCCTGTCATCTAACACTTGATCAGGAATGAGGAAAATTCCACACTTCCTCATGAAATCCACTGGCATTCTGGATCACATTCTTCTCTTCACTACTTGCTCATCCATCATGTTGGCCCAATAATCTTCTATGTCTACCTTGTGGATGAACTTCTCTCCCCTGATCCTTCTAACTTTCTTATTTGGATCAAATCTTTCTCTTTTCTTGAAGGTTGCAAATCGATAGAATACAAGCTCCTCACTCGCAGTGCTGGCAGCTAAGGTAGACTGGCAAACCTCTGGTGTCTTCCCAATTGAAATAGGGAATGTCATGCCTGTCCTATGCTTCTCTCTTTGAATGACATCAAACTCTAGAAGCTGTCTCATCACTTCCAACAATATCATTCTGTCGGACGGATACCTAGGAAGTTTGTAGGGTTCGGATTGAAACCCATGAATCCTGAGGTACGTGAAAGTGGGAAACTGAATATACCACGATCCATATTTCTCTATTAGCTTTGTTGTCTCCTTGGATAATCTTCTGTGGATTCCGCCTTGCAGCATCCGCGTGATGTACATAGTGAATACGTCATTCACTCTCTTATAGTCTTCAATTCTATACATGCTCAACTGGGGGTAGCATTCATGACTCCTGAATTGTCCTTGCCCATTCCCGACTTCACCTTTGCATATCAATCCTCTATATGAAATGAACCGTGCAAGCAGGTATACCAGGTAGGAAGTCATGGTGAATGACTTGGACCGCTCTACATTCCTTAGCTAAAAGTCTAGATTGTCACTTATAATCTTAGACCAATTTACCAATGTCCCTCTAAGACAATCTTGGATGAAATAGAATCTCCATCCATCGAATATTGCACCCTGTGACATCCCCATCACTATATTGAGTAGGAATATTAAGTCACTATACTCCTTTTTGAAGTCTGTGCACTTGAGTGTCTTGGGAGCCTTGGAATGATGAAGCCTAGGCTCAATCATCCATTCTTTTTTTATCATATTCTTGCAAGCACCCATCTTCTTCGTGTACCGCTCTTTATATTCATCCTTGGTCTCATATCTGTTCCGCGTGGAATTCCGAACACCTCAGCAATAGCATCCTCAGCAAGGTAGGCAATGACAATGCCCTTAGGAGTTTTGATCATTCACGTGAGATGATCATAACATCGTGCACACTCCAGGATAAACTCACTGCACTGTATGGATTGTGGAAATCCAGCGAAATGAAAAATACCACTCTCCATAATGTTCACATATGCCGGGGAAGGAATCTAATCTTCGACTCCGAACATCCGCTGTCGCATCTGGTTCATGTCCAGGAAATGCATGTTTGTATCTGTAATTTTCCTTCCATCTGGATGAAATCTTAGGCTCTGGATAAAATCCAGTCTCCAGTATCTTCAGTAGTTCTATCCTTTCCTTAAATCCGAACTTCGACATCGCACCTATACAAAGCTTGAAGTTAGAACTTAGGAAAATAAAATAAAATTCTTGACTTTCGAAAGATTTTAAGCTAATTAGAGCATAAAGTCAGGAAAATAGTCCACACTCTTGGTAGATCTTGACAATTATATTCAAAATGTGACAACGTTAGGGCATGAAAACCCTTTATAAAATTCATTAATACCTCCTTATACTTAGAAATTGTGCAAACTAAAGTGCAAATGAGTATATCGGATCAACGATGACTAAGGAAAGGTGTGAAAGGTTGTGTTTCACACAAAGTATGTCTGAGGACACCTTCCGCAGTCAACAATGGAGGTCAACAAAATTTGAAGACAACCTGAAAATTAAACCTTTTTAAAACATGTTTCAATCATCTAGATATGCATAAATTGATGAGAATTAACCTTCCAAGGCAAACACAAGAAAATCTGAGCATGTATGTAGGGCTGGAAATGAAAACCTAGTCTGAAGACAAATCTGAAAATGAAGTTTGCAGACTTACCAGCACCCTTAGGAATGATAAAATACTCAGAAATAAATTCCGGAATGAAGCAAAAATGCTTCCCAAGTGAAATTGCAAAGTAGGTAGGTGGCTGGAAAAAAATGTTTTTTGAGGACAACACCCCTACAATGGAGTTTCAGGTCTGCAACAATGGAAGACAACTTTGAAAATTGATTGAAAATGCCTCCAATCAGCTCCTTGGATAAAATCTCTTAAGGCACAAAATAGCTGGGAACAAGGTATAAGTCTGAAAATTGATTTTCCAGCCAGCTATGGAGGCCAAACAAGCTGCAACAATGGAGGACAAACTGAGATCTGCAACATATCAGCAAGCTGGGAATGATGGCAGCCACCAAGTGTGAAGGAATCCACCCCAAACAATGGCACAAACACTTGCCAAAATAAAATCGAAATTTCTAGCTATGGCGCCATTTTGAAAATTCTGAAAAATGTCTTCAATCAAGCTCGAATCTGCAACACGATCTGCAATGAAGGTCTGGGACAGCAAGCAGTAATGGTGGAGAAAATCGCCAAAGTCATCAAACACCAAAAATCGCCAATTTCCACGAAATCGTGATTTTGGCGAACTTCACTCAAAAAATCGAAAATCTGGAAATGATCTTCAATGGCAGCAATGGAAAGGATTGCCAAGCTGGAAAAAATGGAGACCTTCAATCAAACACTTAACTTCAACACTTTGCCAAAATTTGCCAATAAGAGAGAAAAATCACCAAACATGGAGACACTTGGCAAACTTAAATAATAAAATATTGCTGGAGACTCCTCTCTTATACTTGCTTTTGCCTCTCACTTTCACCGCATAAGCAACGTGGGATAAAAGTTTAAAACACTTGCTTATATACTTGTTTGGTAAAACTAACTTACTTTTAGAAGGGTAAAATCATTAATGGTAAAACTAACTTGCTTCTAGAAGGGTAAAATCATTAATTGCTTATTGCAAGTTATTTAATTTTGTTTTTAAATTTTAAATAATCATCAATCATCATTTAAAAACAATTAAAATGGGGCTCATTTATTAAATATTTCAATTTTAAGTCAAAATTGAGCCTTTGGGGAAAATTGATATGGACAGTCAAAATATTCACCACAAGGGAAAATCGATGCTAGTATGGATAAAAATCCATGCAAAAAATTCATCAAAATGCATAAAAAAATAGGCCAGGGGAAAATCGATATGTGCATGGATAAAAATCCATACAAAAATTCACTTCATTTGCCCAAAAACACTCCCTGGTGGAACTTCGACCTCAGTCTGGATGAAAATCCGGACTCAAAACTCATCATATTGCTCTTAGTGGAAAATCGACTTGGGTATGGACGGAGAGTCTGCACAAAAATCCGCATTAACTTGTCACAAAACAGCCTGGTGGACAATCGATCCAGGCATGGAATCATCCTCAACTTTATCTGCACTCTAGTCCACACTCCCGATGGAAAATCGAATGCAGTCTGGAAAAATCTTGACACTTAGTCAAATTTTAATGCTTCCAGGGGAAAAACAACCCAGGCATGGATAAATAGTGCTGGAAAATTGTAGCCAGTATGGATTTCAGGGGAAACCCATGTGTAGTGTGGATTTTGAGTGGCGGAAAAGGATGGGTAGTCTGGAATATGAGGGGAAAAGCACCTCTAGCATGGAATTTGACCCTCCAACCCTTGGAATATAGATTTCCCTTAGGAATTTGACAATTTAACCACTCAAAATCGAAACTTCAAAGCTTGACTGGACTTGGGCAAATTTTCCCAAAATGTGAGGGAAACACAAGGAAATTTGTCAGGATAAAGTGCGAAATCAACTTGAATAATACCTAGGAGTGAGAAAACAACTCCAAAAAGTCTGAAATTACCTTGGCACTTTAAAATCACTGATGTGCGTGTTTAAAAACACGTTAACGCTCAAGAAGGTCAACACTTAGACAAAATATAACTGCTTGCAACTTGATCCCATAACTTCAAAAACCCTAAACGACACTAGGCATGATCAAAACTTCAAGACTCGGGCACGGGAAACGCAAAATTGCCCACTAAGCAGCCAAAACCCTAACTTAACAACACAGAAAGCAGGAAAAGATGGGGTCTCCATTAGCAACGGGGCGATGTGTGAAAAGGTCATGACAAAATCCTAGGCATTGTGCACATTGACGTGGGATGTATGTGTTTGAAGGTTAAAACTTAAACAAAAATGCAAATTGCCACACAGTGACTGCAAAACTGCCATAAACCCTGCTGCAACCTTTGAAAAGTCAGCAAAGCATATGAGAGATACACGCTACAAAGGTAGAAAGCAGGAAGCAAGTGATGATCCTTGGAAATTTGCAAAGAATCTTGAAGAACCTGTAGCAAACACACATCAAACTGTTGGAAACTTGCTTCAAAGGTGTCCTTTTGTCCCTTTCTTGTACAATGATGAAACCTTACGCAACAATGACCAACAAAACAAAGGGAAAATGCTTTTATGGAGAGGAGAAAGCTTTTCTATATTAAAATTGAGTTTTTTTTCTCTCATCTCTCTCTTAGCTGTGCTTCTGGAGACTCAATACACTTCTGTCTTATGTTTTCAATTTGAAAAAATGACCTCCCATGCTCCAAATACATTCCTTGAGGTTCTTTCTCACTTTATGAAGTCAAAAACTTATTCCTTCCTCACCCAAGGACACTCTTTTATCTGTAAGGCATTTTGTTGAAGCTGAAACTTGCTCAACTCTCCCTAGGTGAGTGCTTATCACTCATGGGAAAATTTTGTTCTATATTGTGAAGTTGAGATTATCATTCAAGTTATTGAGCTTGGACTTTGTCGGTCTTGCAGCTTTTTTCATTTTTGGATGCACTCATAGGGGTCTTGATTCATTATTGTTATAATTCATCATTCATTCAAATGATTCTCTTTGGGGCCATGGCGCATTTTTAGTTAGAATTTGATGTTCACTTTTCTCTAAGTGAAAAAGTGCCTCCATAAGACACTTAAGTGATGTATTGTTCTAATTTGTCATTGATGTTAGACAAATTTGACCCTCATGCAAAAGTGCGCCCCTTGACAATGTAGGTACTGCTTTGTATATTTTGGTGTTGAAACATAAAATTCTATCCTAGGCACATTCCTAATCACTTATGTACCTTTTTGCAACTTGGAAATATCAAAAACTGCATTAGGTGTCCAATGTCAATGACAAATTGAAACAAAAATTGTCAATGGCTTGAGAAATGACCGGATTCTGGCATGAAACATAAGTCAAATTGAAAATTTCTGGGTCCCATATAGTTAGGTCAAAGAAAGATGCACAATTTTCTGGATTCTCCTCACGCAGAGATTATCAGAAATGCCGTTGTGGTTGGTTACAAGGGACAAAGACCCATCTGCATAGATGATGATGACATGCTTGTGGTATTTGCTCAACAATATCATTTTGCATTAGCCTGAACCAGTTGCAAATATCTTCCCTGGTCCAAAGGGGATGTTCACCACTCAAAACCACCTCTCAATCCAAGCTCCTCCTTTTTCTCGTCTCCAAGATCCCAGCACCAGTGGGTCAACATTTTAGTTGAACACTGACCTTCATCCCATGGATTTTTTATTCCCCACCTCCCTTAACACCCTTGATGCTGAACTGTAACTCTCGAACTATAATGCTCCTTTCACTTGTATACCTTTGTTCTCACATACGAAGCAATAGATATCAGCAGGTGTAACTTTTATAATGAAAGATTCCCTGTATAAAGGGTCTTGGATCTTCCCTTTCAATATCAACAAAGTCAGTATCAACTCTCTTTGAGGGGGTTGCCTCTCAGTTCCAGCTCCAAACAGAACCAGCTGATAATGCTAGCAACATTGTATGCTTCTGTGCTCTACAGTTTTAGTTGTCATTTACTGGCAAGAAATGAACTGCTGGTGTTGTGTGACAAATATCAGCAACATTGTATTGTGGTCAAAGAGGACATAGGCCCTACCAAATGCAATTATGTGTAGCTGGTACAAGCGAGAAGCTTCCTACCTGTTGGTGTACATTTTATCATATACGGAACATTAGAATAAAGTACCCAAAGATAATTTATCCTCTCTTGAACAAAATCACCGCGTATGCTAAGATTGCTATGTTATTTTTAGTACTTTCAGATTAGATAACACTTAGAAAATTAGAATTGTTGATAACTAGGTTTAATTAGATTTATTGTTTTCAGATTTAAGCATAGAAACAGAAAATGAATGCATAAAGACAAGACAAAGATACCCTGGGAAAACCTCCTAGGAGGAAAAACCCAGCCTGAAAAGATCTACAGATCTGTTTATGGTTTTGAATTCAACTGATAATTACACACTTATCTGGAGTATAGATGTTGCAGTCACAAGGGAGATGACATAGAGGCCTTCACAATTAGTTTGCTAATGGAGGTCATGAATTGCAGTTCTTCTAATCTGACTTGCTGTATGTAACAATGGTAGCAGCAACCTTTCCATGGAGTTCTTTATCTCTTGAAGATGATCTGCTGCCATGCTTAAGTTCGCTGTCTTCTGTTACTGATCTGCACACCTCTTAGTATAGTTCGCTGTAAATTAATTGACTTGAATATCAATTTCGCTTCCTTAGTATATTTCGCACCTTGTTGCAAAAGCTTGAATTGAATTGATGTTGTGTGAAGTGTATGCTTTATTTGTAGGAGTAGCAATACTTCTGAATCATGTTGGCCTTCTTGCAATTAAACATATTAATTCATTTAATTCCTTTTAACCAAAATGGATAGGGTCGGCCCTATCAAGGAGGCGTGGTGAGTTTGGATGTGGCGTGAAGACTTTTAGGTGGAGCCGAGAGGTATAGGGCCTGGCCCTATATATAGGAGAAGGAGCTGGCCCCCTTTGGCGGATTCCAATGTTGCCCAAGGCAATAGGAATCCGCCAGGCCCTAATTATAACCAACATGCTAGAAGATCATATGGCGATTCCAAGGTTTCTTTTGTCAGGTCTTGATGTGTGGATAAGCTCAATGGGCATTGTGATATGCTGGTAATACACAAAGGGACTTACGCTTGGATTGTTCAATTCACAATGAAGGTTTAGACAATGAGGCTCTATCATTCAGGACTTGGATCATGAAAAAACTGAAAAGACAACGGTTTAGAAGTTCTAATCTATTCCTAGGAAATCAAGAGATGATATTGGCTAGGTGATCTTAATAACCACACTTTGCTTCGCCTCACTTGGGACAACTGCACAAAGTGGATGCAATCTTCAAGAGATGTGCTTATGATTGGAAGCTCATACTAACTTTACACAATGAACAAAAATCATTTGTCCATTAAAAGTATTGAGCGGAGATACACCATAAATCAATACTTATCAAATCTTGCATTTATCTAACATACATGAAATAAATTCTAATCTATTGTGTTGAGGAAATTGAAAACCTCGCTAATCATTCAGATAAAAGAGATTACAAGGCCTTAAGAGAAAGCACACAGGTAATGTATTATCTGAAAATGACCTTGCAACAATATTTCAAAAAAACCACACAGTCCAAATGAGAGGAGGGAACCTTATAGAGGAGTCCAACAATTTTGAATGATCGAGATCAAACAGCGATCAAGGGCCCAGATTGAAAGATCAAAACCCTAATTAGAGTTTCCTAAAATTAACTAGCCCTTGACCAATGAGAAAATTACATTTGGGACACTTGTCCTTCTTGCTAAATATGAACCAATAAAAAAAAATAGAAGGTTGTTGCATTGTGAAGTGTGCCCTCTAGAAGCTTTTGTGGATAAGTCAGGTTCATTGAATCTAGACATGTTGACTTGGAACAATCTGATTGGTTGGAAGACGACAAGGCGCCACCTTAGCGTGTTGGATATCTTCCCTGAATTCTCCAATTTGTATGAAGAAATTGTCTAAGTATGGAAATTTGTTTCTTCTTGTTGCCATCTGATTTTGATTGGGAGCTTATCTTAAATTTTTTTTTTTTGGAGATGAAATCCTTCAAGAAGTTGTCTTGACTGCTTCCATAAGTCTGGGATTGTAGATGAAATTTCCCAAGAAGTTTGAAATTCTCTCCTATATTTTCACCAAGTCAGAGGACCTTTCTTTCTTGATATCTTGAAATTCTTTCAAGTGCCTTGAATTTGGGGAAGAATCCCTTTGTGAAGTATTTCTTATACTTAGCCAAATTTTGGCCATCTCTATGCTTGGATGAACCTTGCTCGTGGACTTGTCTTCAATTCTGAATTTGGCTCGAAACTCCATTTGTGTTTTCTGCGATGATCCCGCCTTTAGCTGTCATCTATGATCAGCAAAAGCAAAAGAAAATAAGTTAGAATCCTGATTTTGAATGTGAATTTTGAAGGTTTGATGGCAAAGTGTGCTCTGATTTTCCAATTCCTCAGAACTTAGAGTTTTGACAGGCTGCGAACACTTAGAAATTTTAGAAACCCTTGAAAACTCAATCTGATTTGAAGGTTTGGGAATGAAATTTGTCTTTGATCACTCTGAAAATGAACTACTTAGTCCCAAAATCTGTGAAATAAATGTTGAAATCAGATTCGAATCCTGGAAAACATGTGAAAATTAGACTAAGTCTTGAAAATCTCCTCCAAGACCTGAAAAGCAGCTTGAAAACTCCACAAACATGTCTTGAATCTCCTGTCACCTTCAGAATCTAGGCAAGGAACGAGTAGAAAGGATGCTGCTTGTAAAAATCTTCACTTTTCCCTCTTGTAAATGCCTTAGAAAAATCCTTGAACTATTCTTGAAGCTTTGAAATAATCTTCTCTTCAAGTGTCTTGCTCTCTAAACTCGAACTGTTGAAATGATAGAAATGAATGAAGTATCTGTGTAGAGTTTGAATTCTTCGTTTAGAAACATAGAAGATCCTCTTGAATTTGTTTCTATTTAGGCTTTAGTCCTTCAAAGTGCAAGAGAAAGTTTCTAAATTAAATCTCAGTTGAACTGAATTATAAATCTCAGTCTGAATGGAGGTTTCTATTTTGGTCTTCAGTCTGCAAATCGAATTTGATCTTCCATATTATTCTTTCAAAAATCTTTCCAAATCTGCACTTATTTCGAACTTGATCAAGAGATTGTGCTGATATCAGATAGGAATATTCCTTTTCTCTAAATTTAGCATGTTTCTCATGAGGGCGGACTTGACTGACTTTGTTTCCTTTTGCAAAATGTTGCTGGGCGGACTTTACTTGAAGTGTTTCTTCTTGCACTTGAGGTAGGGCGGACTTGGAGGGATGTGTGGACCGTTCCTTATGAGTTGGATGGACTTTGTCTATTTCATGCACCACTCCATATTGCTGGGCGGACTTCCATGAGTTTGTGCGCTTCATGTTATACTCTTGGGCAGAGTTCAATTCACTTAGGAACCTTTCATCTGCAGCATAGGGCGGACTTTTCTCTCTTCATAACTCATGGCAGACTTTACCTTGCATTGGACCCTTCAACTTTCTTCCTAAGGTGGACTTTGTTTGACTTGTGCACTTTGCAACCATTCCCTAGGGCAGACTTGACAGATTTCATGCACTACATTACCTTGCAGATTGGGCGGACTTCACTGATTCAAGAACCAAGGAGGGCGGACTTCAAGAAATCCACGCACCATGAGATGAAAACTTCGAATCTTCATAACTTGAACAATACTCCTCGGATTGCCTTGATATTTGAAAACCATACTTCAATCATCCTTGGAATTCCTCATGATCCCTAAAATTTAGGAATTTGGCTTTTTCAGTCAAGACTTGAATTTTGAGGGAATTTGTCGACCATTTTCAATGTAACTCGGAGCCAAAAGTGCAAACCCTAGATCCTTTTCCAAAAATAGAAAAAGTAAGCATCCCTAAAAAATAGGAAAAACTCTCTAAAAATAGCCATTTCGGGGATCATGCTTAAAGTGTCAAAAACGAAACTTCCTAAGAAATAGGAAAAAGCAAAAAAGCAAAACTCTCCAAAAATAGAAAGTTGTTCAAATTGACCCAAATCAATTGCAATCTTCGTCCTTCGGACTTTCTAGACATATCGACGGTGTCTAGACTTGGTTCTGACCATGGCTTGCACAAACTGACTCATGACTTCCAAAACTCAGACCATTCAAAACTGACAAACTTGGCAATATTGATGCCAGAAAGGTCACAAGGCTCTAACAAAAACCCTAAAAAGCAAAAACAGGGGGTTCCCATTTGCAATGGGGCAATGTGTGAAAAAGGTCACAACACTACCCAATCAAGTTACTATGGAATGCACTGTTAGTCAGGGGAAAGAACTGGTCATTGGATCTAACAGTGTTTTTGGAAAAAGCCTTTCTCACTCTATATAAATTTATAATGATGTCCCTCATGGCCTTTCTTATTTTGTTCAGCACTGTTATCACAGAACGGCATATTACTCATTTTATAATGATCTGCAGTTTAAAGAAGACTGAAAAAAGTCAAGCAGCAAAATATGCATTCCTATCTTCATAGTGGACTAAAACTCTAATGTTTTTCTATTTACATTCTTTGCTGAAATTGCCCTTTTGGTATTTGATCTGAGCTAAAAAATCTGTCTCAAAGTTGTCTCAAAACTCTAAGATTGTTTATCCTAAAGCTTTATCATGGTTGGGGATTGATTTGAATTTGGTACTCTTTTGCTATATTGATATTTTTCACCTTTAAAGCTGAAATTTTTATTAAAAAATGTTGATGTTATAGCGTCGGTCAGTATTCTTCTATAAACCGACTGTGCAAATCCAAATGTCTAATTGGCCTTTCGGCCTTAGACATTTTATGCGATCGACTTATATGCGTTTATGCGCACCGATTTAATATATATATATATCCTTGCCGATTTTGTATTTATAAATATAACTAATTGTTAACCCCGCCACCCTTGGTGAAAAGTCGGGCTAGTCATAATGTTTGAAGAGGCGTGTTGATTAATGATAAGCCGACTTGGTAAAGGAGACGTGTTGGTCGGTGACACCTACTCACAAGTATAAAAACCGATCTTGTCTTCCTCCATAATGCATTGAATGAACACATTACCATCTCCAGCAAGTTCGTGTTATCTACAGCAAGCAGATCGTGCCATTCTTCATTGCAGTTCGAAGTCATTCTGAGACAGATCGTATTCATCTCATACTTCATATTGATTACGACTTGTGTAATAATCTTCATGTGCAGATTGATCTCATATTACAGCCATGTATCCTCATCTTCAAGGTAGATCATCTAAGATAGAAGGCGGAGTTATCAGTATAGACCAATATACAGTGATTCGGATTTCTTCTGCTATCGAGGGTGAATTTGTATCATCCTTAAGCTTCAAGAGTGAAGCAAATTCATTGAGACAATCAAGACAATAAAGACATCTTTCATTGCTGGGTTTTTCACCTTAAAGAGGAAGGTTTTCCCAGGATAATATCTGTGCAATTGTGTGAATTGTTGTTATATCTAATCTGATCATAAAATTTAACAAAAAAGAGTGTTTGGATAGAGAAAGGAAATCACAAGGATTAAAAGGCAAATCTAGTTTTAATTAAAAAAGAGTGTTTGGATAGAGAAAGGAAATCACAAGGCTTAAAAGGCAAATCTAGTTTTTGAGCAACATTTCATGTTTCTCACATAATTGTATCTAGGTAGAGTCAGATTATTAGATCGGGTATCTTTATATTATATGCGTGGGGATTTAGATGCATATAATTTATAAGGTGTTCAATTAAAAAGTAAATGCAAAATGGTAATGAGCTCAGCAGAAGGTAAATTGACATTTGAAAACTTATTGGTATTGTCCACACATAGAAGACTTTTCTATGTAAAGAACGGAAGAGTGCATAGACTTTTTGTTATATAGTGCACTATTGAAATCCAGTACTTAGTTTTTTTTGCTTTAGTTGCTGGCTTATTTTGTACAGACTACAGAGTATTTAGTGTAAATATTTAGGACTGTATGCAGTGTATGGTATTAGTTTATCACCAAATTAATTGTTAGTTTTTCTGTTGTTTGGCTGCTGGCTTATTTAATACAAAGTAATTAGTTTAAATATTCAGAACCGTATGGTATAGTTTAGTACCAAATTACAAGTTTTCAGCTCTGTATCTCATCTTGAATTGCTATGCAGCCAGTTTGGAGATATATATCAAGAGGATTATTTCATAAATTATCTCAAGCCTGATGTCAATATTGTGAAAGAACTTCCTTTGGAGCTGCAGTCATTGGACATTGAGGCAATTGGTAGCCTTGTAATATCTTCATTCTGATTCTGTTTTTTGCTTCCACAATTTTTTAAAGTAAATTATTTTTACAATAAGAATATTTGTTCTGACTGGTGTTGTGTTTGGACAGGTAACTGACATGGACATCATGAAGGAGGCAAAACCAAGTTTTTATCTTACGCATATTCTTCCTCTTCTTCTGAAAAACAGGGTAGTTCACTTTTTGGGTTTTGGCAACCGTTTGTCCTTTGATCCAATACCATTTGAATTGCAGGTATTTAATAAATTACAAGTATGTACGTTTTGTCGATGCGGCCATATTTAAAAAAAAATGCAGTTTTAGAGAATCTTTATGTTTGAAAAAAAAGTTCATGATTAGACTGTTGATGGTTAGTATGTGTAACCACTATAGTGCACTTTCAAATTTTCAATGCATGCAAACTTAAGTAAGTCTAAATTGCTTCCAAATATAAAACATTGCCAAAATTTTACCTTTTCAACAGTTTTAATGATAGTCCATAATGACTTCTATGCATGGTGGCTCTTTTGTTCTCTTTTTTTTTGAAGTAAATTATATTCAATGCTCAAGGAGATTTCCCTTGATGAAATGTGGCAAAGTTTGCAGACCTTATTTGGTAGGAGGATCTGATTTCCTCAATTTAAAGCTTTTAATCAGGCCTTTGATGCTAGGGTTGTCTGGTGCCTCTTTGATGTATTCTCACCTCAAAATAGAATGTTCTATTCCAAGGTACTTGGATAGTATGTTTAATGATAGAACTTTTCCAGCTGCAACTCCTTCCAAGGTTTGAAAATGTTGAAATTATTCGTTTCTTGTAGCACCTTAGTGTTCGAGCATCTTGATCGCAATTGATAAAAGTGGCTGACTTGCAGATTTCTGGTAGCGGTTCTGGCTTTTTGATCAACTGGCCTGTTCTCCTTAGGTTAGCAAGATTGCAATCTCTAAACTTAGTAGAAATGTTTTTGATTTTTTACAAGTCAGCGCCATGTCTGACATGATCAGGAGTTGCCTATTGATTGAACACTGGGATAAATTGAATGTCTCTGAAGAGGCTATGATTCCTAAAATGGCTATAGATTTTCTGATTATTGTCATGTCACTGAGTCTGAATTGACCATGATTCACTCATTGATTAAACCTCAGGATAAATTGAACATCTCACAAGTCCTAGCAGATCTGTTCTGGTCGAAGGAAATTTTTATAATGAGGGTAGTGACCAACTAACATGGCATGCTGATGTCAGTAGCAGTTATTAAATAAGACAGGCTATGAGAAAAATCTGAGCCTCTGCCTCATGTCAGAATCCTTCCTGAATGGATTTGTTTTGTTGGGTGCCTCCTTAAGGCAAAGTTCTTTGTGTGGCTTGCATGTTTTGAGCATGTTTCTCCTTATGAGAAGTTGTAACATGAATTTGTTCAGGGCCCTCTAGATATGTCATGTGCAAGATAGTCACAATGTTAGCTCAACATCTCCTTCACTACTATATTTCACAGCAGCTTTGGTAATTTTGAACTTTGAATTCTCTTGGCCTTGTGCATTTTTCTGTAGATTCCTTCTGTTCGTGTCTGCAAGTTTCTAAAATCTTTATTGTTTTGTGGACATCTTTTAATTTTAGAGAAGGTAAAGGCTAGTCAAACTTGTGTGTTTATTTCATAGATGACACACTTGCCGAAAACTCGGCGAGTGACAAAAACTCGTTGAGTTTTTGGAACTGGTGAGTAGTAATGACTTCTACTTGCCAGGAAAACTCGCCGAGTTTTTGGTGGGTTCCCTTATTAGCCGAAAACGGCATAAAATGCATTCATTTTTTGTTTTTCAATATGGTTTTGGGCTGAGAAGGGGGGAACTCACTTGGAAGGGCTTGCAAGGTGATTTGGAGTGATTATTGAGTGATTCCAAGTGGATTTGAAGGGAAAATCAGATTCCAGGTAAGTTTTTTAATTTTTTTTGGATGCTTTTTTAAAACAATTTGTTTACTTTTTGTTGCATTTAGATTGATTACAAATGATTCTTGGGTAGTCTAAATCATTTCTAAGTTATTTACACAAGATTAACACAAGTTTTGTTGAATTTTCACAATTTTTTTGAAGAATCTAGTTTTCACAATTTTTTTGAAGAATCTAGTTTTCAAAAAAAATTTCAAACCCTACTTTTAAAAAAAAAAAAACTTCGAATGATGTCTAAATTTATTTAAACTAATGTAGATAGTTTGCTTAGTGCTAAATTGTTTAACTAAAATGTTAATTTTTTTTTCACTTTGTAGGTGTAGGTTAAGTAAGCATTAATCACGGCAAGGGAGTAATGGCCACTAGATCCATGCCCATCTGGATATATAGGCACCCGTCCTAGAGGTGCTAGAGATGGGGCATGGAGGTATGCCTATGAGGGACCCGATCCTGGGTCAATTATATGCATAAAGTGAGAGAATACTTTATGGAGGCATCAACCGCCTCAAATACCACCTTGCAGGAATAGATAGGCATGATGCTAGAGCATGCCCTGGGACCAGTGAAGAAATAAAAAGACAAATGAATGCCCTACTTGCAGCTGGGGAAGAGAAGAAATTGCAAAGGGAGAGGGCAAAGCTAGCCATGAGATCAGCCATAGCTGGATCTCAAGGTGTTTCTATTGATCTTGAAGAGGAAGAAGAAGCACTTGAGGGAAAGTGGGCTCTCGGCGTGGCCCACGTATCCGCAAACCCACCATCACCTCGCCCATTGCTTTTGCTTCCTCTAGTAGAGTACCTAGCACTGTTCCACTTCCATCACAACGATCAGGGTTGATAGGTGATTATTTTGTGCCCAACAACACACCTGGAGCACAACCATCACTAGAGGCCACTGGATGGAATAAGGAGGTACATGAGAAAATTGACATTGTAGTTGCTGATTTTTGGTACTTCAACAACATTGCATTCAATGTGGCGGAGAATGCTTATTGGCTGAATTTGGTGATTGCTATGACAGTATTAGGAAAGGGGTACAAGGCCCCTTCTCGCAGGGATTTGAGTGGGAGGTTAGTAAATTACTACATAGCCCACTTGATTTCATTTTTAATTATTTTTTAGATTTCTTGTTTATTAAATCAAAATTGTGTACTAAGACCTAATTTCACTTTGCACTTATAGGTTGCTCACAAATGCAGTTGCTAGGGCAAGAGAAGTGATGGAGGATCAAAAAATTGAATGGGCAAATTATGTCTGCACCATTCTTTCTGATGGGTAGACAGATGGCAAGAACCACACCATCATCAATTTTTTGGTCGCTTGCAAAGACAATGTAGTGTTCTTGAAATCTGTTGATGCCTCCAGCAAGGTGAAAAATGCAGAAACATTGGCTGGAATGTTGGAGCATGTCATCATGGAGGTGGGGGTAGAGAATGTAGTGCAAATCATCACAGATAATGCAGCAACATATGTGTCAGCAGGTAGAATCCTTTTGAATTATCACCTTTAGGCATTAGCAATATATTCATTTGTTGTGGGTTTTGTTTTACTTGGTTGCATATTTCTTTAGAATAAATTCTTCTTTTGCAGGAAGAATCCTCCAAGAGAGGCACCCCACTCTTTTTTGGACACCTTGTGCAACACATGTCCTTGACCTTCTTGTGGAAGACATAGGAAAACTTGAGTGGGTGACTCCAGTTGTGGAAGATGCAAGGAGGATCACCAAATATATTTACAATCACCCTTGGGTCCTAAATTTGATGAGACAACACACCCAAGGGAAAGATTTGGTGAGAGTTGGTGTCACAAGGTTTGCAACGATTTTCTTGACGTTGCAAAGTATTCTTGCTGCATTGACTTCTTTGAAACAAATGTTTGTGAGTGGAGAATGGCTTAACTCACCTTATTCAAAGAAGCCTGAAGGAGAGGCTGTCGCATGCATAGTCTTCGACAACCAATATGCACAAAGGGTTGCAAAGATTGTGAAGGTTGTTACTAACTTACTTCAAAACTTTAATTTTTAAATTTTAGTTATTCTTGATTCAAGTCTCTCATTACTACTTTGTAACTTCATTATTTAAACTTTGATCTTTTTGTAATTTGTATTTTTCAATTGTAGGTGTCAGAGCCCTTGGTTCAAGTTCTTCGCTTGGTGGATGGGGATAAAACCCCAATGGGATATCTTTATGAGGCCATGTATAGGGCCAAGGAGTCTATCAAAAATTACTACAAGGGGGATAATCTCAAATTTGATCCCATTTGGGAAATTGTTGATAGGAAGTGGAACAATCAGCTACACCAACCCAATTCATGCAGCAGGGTACTTCCTCAACCCTCGTTTTAGGTTCGGGGGTTCTTACTCAGATTCGAATGGAGAAGTCATGGAGGGCCTTAGTACATGCATTGAGAGGATGGTACCTAATGTTGAGGAGAGAGACCTCATTGTGAGTGAGCTCCAAAATTATCAGGGAGGAAGGGGTAAGCTATTCTCTTCAGAGCTGGCTAGGAGAGGAAGAACCACTCAAACCCCAGGTATAACATTTGCCATTTGGATTTTGGGATCTAAAGACTAAAATGATTGATAAATTATGTTTTCTCTTTTCTCTTTGCTTTCTAACTTTTCCATTTTATTTATTTTGCAGATGCTTGGTGGCAAAATTGGGGTGGAAACACCCCACATCTCAAACAATTTGCCCTCAGAGTCTTATGTCAGCCTTGCAGTTCATCCAATTGTGAGCGCAATTGGAGCTTGTTTGAAGCAATCCACACGAAGAAGAGGAGCAAGTTAGAGCAGAAATGACTCAATGACCTTGTCTACGTCCAATATAATCTTCGATTGCGCGTAAAGAAGGTAGAGGAACTAGAAGGTGGTCCAATTGACTTGGATGATATAGATCCTTACAGTGATTGGACATCACAGGAGCAACATCCATTGTTTTCCGACACTGACATCACTGATTTGGAGAGGCAGGCTATGGAGGAGGGGGGTGGATTTGGTTTCAGGCTGATGACATTGAGGAGGATGAGGATGAGGATGAGGATTCATTGCCAGTGCCAGAGGCAGGTGGAGACATAGCTTCATCCAGGATGGAGGATGAGTCTCAATCAACCATACCGAGCGAGGAGGCACAGTCACGCCCAGTCCCACAACAAACTTATACGACTAGACAATCTAGACCCTCTAGTTCTACCTCTCCCGAAGTTTTTGCTAGAGCTGGGAAGAGGAAGTTGTAATTGTAATTTGTAATGATGTATTTACTTTTGTTTTACAAAAACTATTTAGTAATTTACTATTTTGCTTCAAGGCTTCCAGCCATCGGCATTCCTCATGAGGATGCGATTTTGTAGACACTTTGCATTTAAATATATCTAGAATCAGCTTGTTTCTTTTGTGTTATCATTTATTGACTCATTGGATGCATCTTCTCATTAAATTTTGCAAAAAAAATGCATTCTTACTAAGTTTAAGCGTGTTTTTAAGTTGCCGAGTTTTTTCGAGTTTTTCCTGAGTTTTCGCCAAGTTTTTTTCCCAGGGGCTTGGTGAGTCAAGCCGAGTCGCGAGTAGTTCAACTATGAATGGTTTATTTATTGAAATGGGTGTCACAAATGTTGTTAGAATCTATTTGAAGGTGAAGAAGACTAGCTTTTTCAAATGGGACTGCAGGTGATTAAACACTGGAAGTTATCATCATCCCCAGGTGAGGATAAACTTTGCTGCATCGTCTGTTTTCATCATGCCCTTGAGAACTTGTACATGCTCTACATGTTGTCCATTCAGACCCAAAATTCCTCCTCAATATCTTTAAATTGAACAACATCATATTCGGACAATTATTTCAACTTTGATAATATCTCATTTGCCCTTGAGATAATTAGCTTGATCGTAGATCCTTCTCTTCCTTGGTAGAGGAATGTTTTTGGGCCCACAAGCAATTCACCACATTTTTGTTAATTTTAGACTTTCAGGTTAATACAATACTCAGAAAATAGAAATCTATCTAAATTTCCAGATTAATGTTGAATGCTGTTAGTGTTAGGATTTTCCAGAATTAAGCATAAGTAGAGAAATGAACAAAATGAACTCACAACACACAAGTACCCTGGGAAAACCTCCTAGGAGGAAAAACCTGGCAAGAAAGATCCTCGAATCTGATTATGTATTAAGCTTAGTGTTCTTAGTGGGCTTTGATGAAAGAGTTCACTCAGCAAATAGGTCATCACACAAGCTGCTTCTTAGGTTGTCTTCAATAGGTTTGTAGTCTGCTGTTGAGGTCTGCAATTCTCCTTAGTGGGTGAATCAACAATCAGATCTGTTCTTTCAGCATTCACAGGTCTGCTACAGTTTTGAGATCATATGCAGGGCCAACACCTCTACTTGAATGGAGATCACACTTTCAACAACAGAGATGACAATGAAGGAGGAGCTACAAAGTTCGCACTTGACTGAAGTGAATTCGCACCTTTCTGATGTATTTCACATTAGCTAATTGCAGACCGAATTTCACAATTGATGTATATGTTGCCAGTTTATAATGTTTCACTTTGCATCTTTATTTATATCCATCTTATCCTTAATTAGGTCGGCTTTTGAATGTGGTATTTTGGCGCCAAAGATATTAGTGTAGCGTGTCCTTTTAAGAGGCTGGCCCTATTTTAGAGTGGCATGTGAGAAGGGGCCCAGCCTGTTGTGCGAATCGCACACCCATCCCTCTCTTGGACAGGGACCCCCCAGTTTGTGCCTTTTGTCTTTGAGGAAGAGGAAGGGGATATGAAGGGTCAAGTGCCGCTAAAACCAAATTCGGCCTCTAGGGGCTGTTGTGACGTATTCACATGTCGCCCCATAAATGGGACCCCTGCTTTTTGCTTTTTGGGGTTTGTTTTTCTAGTTTTTTTTAAGGTTTTGTTTGTTAGCCTTTGCATGATTAGTGTTGTCAGGGGAGTCGCTGGGATGGCAGGCTCTGCTTGAGCCAGGGTGAGTCAATAGGGCCCCCAAATTAGGGTTTCTTTGAGAGTCTTCCTTAGGGCCTGGTTTTGCTCTTGTTGCTCATTGTGTCTTGCTTGGTGAGTGAATATCATCCTTGAAGGTCCGAGTTAGGTCAAGTTGGTGAGTGATGGAGTCTGGAATGTCATCTTGATCTCCAAATGCCCTGAAATTTGGCTAAATCTGGAATGTCCTGATCCTGAAATTTGACTAAGTCTGGTAAACTGAGGAATCCTCCAAAAACTAGAATTTGCAATATAACTCCTGGAGATCCGAAACCACTCTCAAACATCCTGAAAGTATATATGGAATTTAACTTAAAGTACTTATACTTAAATGTTATATTCCATAAACTGGAGTCTGGAATGTCATCTTGATCTCCAAATACCCTGAAATTTGGCTAAATCTGGAATGTCCTGATCCCGAAATTTGACTAAGTCTGGTAAACTGAGGAATCCTTCAAAAACTAGAATTTGCAATATAACTCCTGGAGGTCCGAAACCACTCTCAAACATCCTGAAAGTATATATGGAATTTAACTTAAAGTACTTATACTTAAATGTTATATTCCATAAAATGATCCTTCGGCGAGATATTGACAAACTCGCCCAAGTGCCCAAGCTCACACTTCTTGAGGAAAAAAGTTTAAAATCACCAAAATGCCCATTAGGTCCGAAATTGCAAAAAGTTGCAAAAAGACCCTTTAGGTCCGAATTTCACTTAAAATGCCCAATTTTGGACCTTGGGGCTAAAATTGGAAAATGTTTAAAAGTTGCAAAAAGCCCCCAGAGGTTCGAATTTCACTTAAGTCCTCCAATTTCGGACCTTGGGGCTAAAATGTGAAAAGGTTCAAAAGTTGCCAAAAGCCCCCAGAGGTCCGAATTTCACTTAAGTCCTCCAATTTTGGACCTTGGGGCCAAATTCAAAATTTCCCAAAAGGTGCTTTAGGTCCGAAAATGCTTGGAAAGTTGCAAAAAGCCCCCAGAGGTCTGAATTTCACTTAAGTCCTCCAATTTCGGACCCTGGGGCCGAAATTCAAAGTTGTATAAATTTGCAAAAAGGTGGTCTAGGTCCGAAAATGCCTCTAGTTCGCTAAAACGCTTAAAACTCCAAAATTCGCCAAAAGGCGTTAAAGGTCCGAAAACTCCAAAATGGGCAAAAATCGCGAAAACTCCAAATTGGCGAAAACGATGAATGGTCCGAAGTTTACTTAAAAATCCGCAAAAAGGGTCAGAGGTCTGAAATGCTTTATTTTGGCGAAAACTCCAAACGATCCAAAATTTGCCATAGAGCCCAAAGTTGCAACACGTATAAGGCAAATACAAGGGATTCGAGATTGGCAAAGTCTCCCATTTCTCCGAAATTCACCAGAAAAGGCATGAGTGTTAGGATTTTAAAATTTGCAGGAGCTCTTCAAACCTCCAGAATCGTGCTATAAGAAGTTTTCAAAATGCCATAAACCCATTCAAAACGCCCAAGTCTCCAAAGGTAAAATCACGCAGAAGTAAATCGCCCAAACACTATCAAGACCAAGGATCAGATTTCACATTCGAAGAGAAAGGAAAAGCATTTTCAAGATACATCTCACAAAGAGCTTCTCAAGCCAGATGTCATAATTAAATTTAATGTTTGTTAAATTAAATTATTTAATTTTTCAAATTGATTTAATGAAATGAAATTGGTTGATTGATCGCAGGACGTCATTGGAGAACCAGGAGAAAGACTTGAAATGCAAATCGAAAAAGGATCACAATCAAGGCCAGGTGTTGAAGACTGGAAAAGAAAAGATGCAAGAGTGTGAGAGCAACCAAACATTGGGAACCGTGCTGCTGAACAAAGATGAAGTCGACCGGCGAGATTGAAAGCAAAAAGAAAAAGAACACTCAGTCTATGCATTTTCAAGAAAGTGCACAGCTGGATTTAAGTCCAAAAATTCAGTTTTAAAATTGAAACTGCTTTATTATAAACTGCCTATGGGTCCTGCACAAGATATTTGTGTGGATAACTATTCCCAACCACCAAGAAGATTGGATAGACCTAAATTAAAGCCAAATAGTGGCAGGTAGTTGAGATACTTGCTGGTTGGATAACTGAGAATTTAATGGGCATGGGTTAAGGCTGCCAACTTTTGGATGGCAAGTTGCAGCCCTTGGATGCAATCCATCCTAGCCTTCGATTCAAAATTGTAATATCTATAAAAGGCAAAGGCCTTTCTTTTGTAAAGGGTTAGATAGTCAGATGGTTAGATAGTTAGAGATTGTTAGATAGTTAGATTTTAGAATTAGATTAGGTTAGATTTTAAGCAGTAGCATAGAGATGCTGCAGAAATTGTTGTAATAGGCAGCTGAAATCAATATATAAACATTGATTTGGTGTTTATTGTCTTGTTTTCATCCTGTTTGCATGGTTTTTCTCAACATTTTAGATAGATCTTTCTATTTTGGGTGTGCAGGTATTTGATAGATTCAGGCTCATACCATTGAGGATATACTGATTGTGTATCCTTTTGTATGGTTAACCTGAGCCTTTAATTGTGCTTAGTTCAATTGCAGGTGTCCGTCTGAGCTGCGCCAGAATTGGGTGCTTAGCCGTGCATCTCTAGTCTGAAAATCTTCCAAGTCCCTTTGAAGATTGCACCGTTCTTGCAAGGTTGTGAGCTATTCTGGCCAAGCAGGAATTGGTTATGTTGAATCTGTCTACCCGCATACCCGTGTTGTTAGTTTTATATCTCCTAACCCTTTCCTTTTGCTCTTTATTGTGTAATTCGAGAATCACAGCAGACCAGTTTGTTGCAAATTGTAAGTCCCCTTGTGTTTCCAGCAAAAACACATCAAACCACTGAGTAGTCCCGCAGTCAAGACCCGACAATCAAAACCTTGAGGTCATCCCTTTTGATCAAACCAAAAACAGCATTAGGGACTTCCTTATCTCAAGAGAGGATAGGATACTCAGCTGGTTATTCTATTCTGCGTTGGCCGTATGGAGTTTGCAGCAATGCGATTCCAGACACGTCAACACAACCCTATTGGAGGATGGCGTGTGGGAAAGGGCCCAGGCCAAAAGGGCGGATTCCAATGTTGCCTTAGGCAATTGGAATCTGCTTTTCACCCTAATTAAAAACTAACAATTTCAATAGATAATACCCATGAATAATAATTGTGTCATGTCCCCACCATTACAAGTTAGATTGCAGCCTTTATGTCAGTCAAATCATAACTTAAGTGATGGAATAAAACAGTGATTCTGTTAAGGGGCCGATTAATAGACTTAGGTGACAATGGTCATACGTAAAAATAAAATATGGACAAGTCATGGGTTATTCTCCCACCTTTTGCGATTTCTCGAAACACAAGAATATAATTATATTAATAACAATAAAAGATTAAGACCAACAGCAGCAAATTAAGGGATGTGTCCTTTGAGCATGACAAGGTATATAAGGAGGGAATAATCAATAACCAAAGGAGGGGAGCAATTCATTGAGCAATAACTAATAAATAGAAGTCAGATCATCAATCATCGGTTTGGAAATAAATAATTATTCTCAAAGGGCAGCCTTGACTAAGAAGAGATGTCTCTATTTTGAAAGGATGTAATCTTTAATATTGGTTATGACCCTTCACCCCCCTCTTAGAGAAGGGCATTGATCAAGGCATTGAAATCAGATTTGAAATTAAGATAGAAACAGCAGCAAGGGAGATCAGATTTAAATAATAAGATGCAACAGTTAATTTATGAAGTGACGTTTGTGATCTTGGAAAAGGCATGACCCTCCACTTCTGGTTGAGATATATATATAGAGCAGATTAGCCAGTTCAAGCAATTAATCCAAGCGACATCAGTACTCATAAGAGAGCAGATCAGTCTATAAGACAACAGCAATCAAGGATATAAATTGATCAAGGAGATCTGATCTGAGTAATGGATATTCAGGCCACACAGCTAGTTAAACAATCTACAAGTAATTTGGTGTGAGTTATATTATACAATATATTGTGCATTAGATATCATATGGATATATTGTAGACATTTATCCTAATAAGATTAATATGGTATTATATTCCTTTGAATGTATAAATCATGTATATATTTATCCCATAATCAATCAGATGTAAGTTATGCAAATAAGCTAGGGAGATGCAGTTTACCAGTTCCCCCAAGCTAAGTAGGCCACCCCAAGGGATGGAATTGTCTTAGTGGGATGTTCCTGCCACTTGTGGGCCAAGGGTCGTGTTGTCTTAGTGGGATGCTGTGCGCTCTTGGGCTTAGTTTGGTGGATCAGTTTACCGGTCCATTTCGAGGTTTTCCTATCGAACTAAACTATGATTGGCTATGGGGTAGTTAGCTAGTAATAATGTTTATCATTCCATATGATGTGTTTGTTCACTAATTCATGTATTTATTCATTAATTCTTAAGTTTATTAATGATTAGATGAAGTTACTTTAGTATCTTATTGTTAAAAGATAAATTATATTGTTGGAATTGTCAATTTGGGCAAAAATAGGTCTATCCCAATTTGTGGACATTACAAATTATGTGCAAACAACATAGGGACCCTTTGAAATCATCTCCATCTTGACAAATAATGTAATGTTTCAAATAGCACAGAGAAAAAGATTTTTGATGGTTTGGAAAAGGCTCAAACAACATCCATAGTCAAATTTATTGTATATGGAAATGTAGGTGATTAAAATGGAAATCACTTTATTGTCACATGTCAATTGTAGATCCATCAATTGTGTTTCTCCTTGCGGACTGTGTGCTGATTAGATGGCTCCTGCTGACTGGACTGACCCTGTTGATTGTGGGCTGTTTGGAATTCTGAGTGGATTGCTGACTGGAGAACAAATTCTAAATAGGAAAAATGTTGTTCTAGGGACACTCAAACATGTGTTGCCTGCTTAATTTAGATATTTAAATTTTTTTTACACTTTTTCCTCATGGACTGAATGGACAAGTTGGATCATAGGATGTCACAACATGACAATTCTTTGCTGATGTGTCACTGCTGCATGCTAACATCATGCTTCATACAACGATGGAAAAAATGCACAGCATGATTCTGTGCGTGCTTGAACCCCTGACCTTGTAGAAGCCAATAGCTTTGCCCCTAATGGGCAACTATCCAAGCTAGCCAATGTGTCCAGCACGGTAATGATGTATTGGAATTCTAAATAAGAGCCCAATGAAAATTTGGTACCATTTCCATCCCCACCATTGTTTATGTGATGCTATCACACAATACTTATCTTATCATTACAACTTATAGTAAATGCTTTACACCATGTGATTGCTTGCATGCCTTAAGAAGCTGAAAACTTTTAGGGGTTTTTTGAGGCCCAAATGGTTGAAATTTTTGGTCACTGATGACATTTTGCAAAGAATCTGTAACAACTGCCCCTTGGTTGCTACTATTTTTATGTTTCAATTGACAATAATTATCAACTTACTCAACCATAGTTGTGGCAATAATGCCACACCACTATTCAAACGCTTACACTAGAAAGTTATAAGCTCCTGATGTTAGGGTCATCCCTATATCCAAGCCTAAACCTTGAGGGTTCATTTGTGATGACCTTGCCTAAGTATCCCTTTTGGGAATTATAGAGGCTTCGTAATTTGTACATTAATGATAGAGAAAGTTCATCCCCTTCTCTTGTGTGAACTCTCTAATATCTTTTTTAAATCATCTTTGTTAATTAAGATTATGCTTTTAAATTAGTTTGGTTGCACTAGAATGATAACAACACATTCTAGTCAACTGTTGATTCCATACCAATCATTACTGCACAAACACACAAATTCACATAGGACTCGTATCATTCTATAATCCGGAGTTCACACAGTGATTGGGCCAAGCATACATCACAAGTAAAATAGGGACTAGCTCATACACGCATCATAGGTACAACAGTGACTAGATCATACACACATCATAGGTACAATGGTGACTAGATAATACACGCATCATAGGTACAACAATGGCCAGCTCATATACACAAGTACAACTGTGACTAGCTTAAGCATACATCACATATATCCAGTGTGAATGATCCACACATACATCACATGTTTACATAAAAAATAATTGGCATCATGGAAGTGGATGCAACCTACTGTATGTATCATCTCTCTATCTGGTTTATTATGAAGGGTCTACACATGCATCACATGTTTACATAAAGATTAGTTATGTTAGTTGGTGCAACCTATTGCATGCATCATCCCACCACCTAGTTTACTAACGCATAAGCTTACAAGTAGATCTCATCTGGAAAAGGAATGTCAGTGCATTTGATATTATACCGTGGGTTTTATTCTTTTTCTAATCCACTACCACTTATGACGACAAATAAGCATCCCATACTCCTTAATGTAATCACTAACAATGTGCACAATGCTTGAGCTCATTTACACAAGTACACAATGGGTGACTAACACATACATAGTGAGTGACTGATATATACACAATGAGTGACTGACACCTACATTTTTAGTGAATCCTAGCTACAAAAAAAATGTGGGTGTATCCCATACTACATCATGGGTCCCATTCTTTTCCCTGTTTTTTCGCAATGACTGTGTTGATGGCAAGCATCCCATACTACTTGTGGTCATCACTAGATTAGGAGAGTGTAACAAAACACCACATAAGGCCATTAAAAAGATTCCCATCACTCACTGAACCATCTAGTCCATGTATTATGACATCTATCGCTCTTTGGCTATTGACAACAAGTCTGCCCACCTAGGAAGGAGTAGCTTTTGACATATACCACATAGTGGCCTTGGTGATATTCTTAACAATGTGGGTAGCACCTAGCATCGATCACCTCTATCCTACAGGTGATTGTCTGGTAATGCTCCTGATACAACGGTTTGCTTCGATTGTCATTACCTGCATGGTAGGGGTATTAACTAGCTCCAGCATTATACTCGATTTTTGACATGTGGGGGTCTTATAGCCATGTACACATAGTTAACACATTGCGAGGGTTCACAAGTACTGGCCAGGTGTGTTGGAATATTTGCCATTGATGTCATTGATGTCAAAGGCTTGATTGAGTTTCTTAAGTTGCTGATTGTGCATTTTGGTTGAGCTGTCTACTTGTTTGCCTGGTTGAGCTGCTTGAGCTGCTTGGTTGTTTTCTTGAGCTGTTTGGTTGCTTGCTCCAGCTGCTTGCCTGGCTGGTTGAGGTGCTTGGGTGCTTGCTTCAGCTGCTTGCCTGTCAGCTTAATCTGCCTGGGTGTCTGTTTATGCAGGGTGTGTGTCTGCATCAGCTGTGTGAGTGCCTACTTGTCTCTGTGTCAGCTGCCTACTTGTTTGCCAAGTCAGATTTATGTAACACATCATCATTTGAATTTTCTAAGCAGTTCTTACATCTGGTGACCTCAAATAAATCACCACAGTTTGTGTTTGGATTCTCCACGTTCTATCTATCTCCACGTTCTATCTATTATTGGCATGTGTGGGAACGATCTCTTTGAAGACGAACCTTTTTGGTGAAGTTTTTTTTAATGATAAAAACGTCTCTTCACTCTTTCTGACACCTGCTTTATTTTTCAGGGTGAATATGTCAGTAACGGCTGGAGGTATTCACTCTTTTTCGGGATGTAACTTTCTTTGGCAGTGACTGTTTTGGCATATGCCGTGTGATGAGTTGACTACGAACTTCTTGCTGGGTCTTATTCAGTGCCAAATGAAACATTTTTTTTATTGTGTTGGCTGTATGGCGCCGTTTTTTGAAGGGAACTGGGTGAATTTGTTTAAGATGAATTTTTTAATGACCGTGTGGGCATGTTATATGTTGTGACGGGGCCATTTTTTCTTCTTTTTGGAGAAATCGTGGAGTCTTTTTTAAGTATGGTGTTGGGAGCCTTTAAGTTCAAAATAAAGGACGATTGATCGCCTATTGGTAACGTCCGCTGAATATTCATATTTTTTTGTGAATATGGAGAGATTGTGGACTCTTACAGGTTCATGGTTGGAAATTGAAGGGTTGTGTCTGCTGTTTCTGGCAGCGTGGATATTTTTCTTGAATCGTTTTCTTCCAGGTCAACGACAAGTGATATCGTGGTTAAAAAAAACAGAAAGTCATTATTGACATTTAAGCTGTGCAATTCTGTATGTATGGTATCGTATCCTCTTTGAGTGTCTTGAAGTCCTCTTTATATCCCAAAAAAAATTATTTCACAGAAATATGGCTTTTGTGTTGGTAAAAACAAGTGTGTTGGGTGCATCAGTTAGGGGGTGTGTGTACAGCTACTGGGCGGCCCTGTTGATGGAGTTAATTCTAGAGCTGAGGCTTTGGAGATTAAAAAGGATATTTGAAATAAGTTTCAAAATGATGATGAATAACATTATTTGCAGGTGCAGAAAATTTTGATATTGTTGAAGGAGATTATGAAGTGCGAGGCTTAGTAGTTGATGGTCTGAAAAAGTCTGTGCAGAGATATGTTTTGGCGTAAGTATGAAGTTTTTGTGAGTTGGCAATTGTTTTTAAAAAGTGGGTATCGTTCTCTTTCAGTACAGCGTATTAATATAACAGTGAGGCCTTTAGTCTGAGAAAGGAGGATAATATAGAAAGATTTTATTATCTCAGCTAAATCTGGAAGTATCACAGTGTGTTTGTAATGTAGAACAGATTGATATGTAGAGTAATTTTTTAATGTCTGGATGGGTCTATAGTGATGTACAAACTATTAAGTTTTTTTAACTCATCCATAGCTATCTAATACAAATTTCAACGTCAGACTGAAGCATATAGAAGAGGAAAGGTTAGACAAGTTTATGAACAACTTCAAAGTTAAAACCTTGGTGCCATCTCCTAAACCCCTCCCAATGGATTTGAGGTCACATACCTGCTTTTGAATGGGATTGAAATCACATGTAGTTCTCCTTACAAGATATCTCTCAAGTTACATAAATGCAGGATCCTATACCCAATGGCATCACAACCACTCAAATAACACTACTCATACAAGTGAAAACCGGAGTGAAAACTATAGAGAGGATCTAAACCAAACAATGCAACCAACCATCATTTACCAATACCCAATCTAACTCAAGTCTTAGCTCAGAGAGTTTCATCGACTATCATTTCATATCCCAATAGAGTTCCTTTAAGTGACTCCCAAAAAGTAAGAATGCCTAACAATAGGAAGAGGAACCCAACTAAGTTCACCTTTTAGCAAACATGTACTATGGAACTATGCCACTTATCTTAGAGTCATTGAGATCTCACTTAGACCTCACTGCCATAAGTGTTCATAATTTAACATGAGCATTCCAAAATTTCATATAATATTCTCTCATTAACATAGAAGCTAGGATGATTATCCACCAACAAGAAATTCTCTTTGTTTCCTCACATACACATGTTAGGATAAATGAGGAGTCAAGCTAGTTCCTTAAAACACCTCTACACCTTTTTGCTAGGGATGAAAGGCTACAATATGATTCCAAGGATATCAAGTATTATAATTATATAAACTATCACATCTTTATTGATGGAACACAACAACATCAAGGCTATATAACAATCGTCTAATGTTCAAAGGACATGCAACAGTGATTATAAATTTGCTTGGAGTATAATTGATACCAGAGTCATTCTCAAGATAGTTGGCAACACCATATCCATTAGATCATCATATGAAGATACACAGTCAATAATAATAGTAATAATCTTAACCTTTGATTTATTGTTGGTGTAAATAAATATTCATTATGGATATTATTACACTTTACTTAAGTTAACTTAGGATAATGCATCTCTTCGTAGTTTGGATTTGAGACACTTAGGGAAGTGTGCACATAGGGATATAGCTTGTAGGAGAAATTCCACCTTTTGTGGTCTTATTTTGCTGTTACACTCCACATTCGGTGGGTCATCCACCTTTTGTGGAATATTATATTATTTCTCTTACCTACCCCTAGTATTTCTTACCTATCCTTGTTTCTCATTGAGCCACATGTCATGATTGTGTGCTCGTACATCCATATGGCCTTGCCTATATAAGCAGGCCCATATTCATTGTATTGGTTAATCCAGTTGATCATTTGCATATTGATGAGAATACAGTTTGTTCTTGTCATTTTTTTGTCTCTCTTTTATACTTTTCATTGTGCCCTTGATTTTGGCAAAATCTCCCATGGTATTAGAGCCATTGGGGCTTCAATTGATTGGTTTTTGGAGACATCTTGGAAGACTTCTATTTTCGGATCTGAGGGACAAGATTTTTTGGAGGCATCTTAGAGCGTTTTTGACCTCATTATTGCGTCCGGGAGGCCGTTTCCATAAAAATCGAGTATAAACTCGACCTATTTTGGCAAAAATCGAATTTTGGGTGTTGGAAGAATTTTTTGCCCAATTCAAGCGGTACGGTATGGAATTTCGGATCTAATTTTTTTTTTTGTTTGATTGAAAAAATAAATAAAATATTTTCGGGTCCGTCCCTTTTGCCCAATCAGCAACGCCCAGTCAACAGCGCACAGTCAACATATTTTGAAAAAATTTTAGATCCCTCTCTGTTGAGCAGTTTGGATTTTGGGTCAACTTTGGAGGCCCATAACTTGCTCAATTTTGCTCCTTTTTGGGTGCAATTTTTTTTGATTTGGGTTAATTTTTCGTGCTCTTCGCAGTGGTGTGGTTATTTTCTGATTTTGGTGCATAGGTTTTTCAAAATTTTTGGATTCTCTCAGCTGTACCTGTCCAATCCTCAATTTTGCAACTTCAAAGGCTTCGTTTGAGCTCATACGACCTCCTTTTTAGGTGCCCTTTTTTTTTAAGTTGTATGTTTTTTCGTCTACTTTCATAATCTATGATCAGATTTCAAAGATTTTGAGTGGAAATTGTACTTTCAGATATTGGTCTTATTTGGCTTACTTGGTACTTGTAATTCGCTTGGATCTTAGTTTAGATCTCTTGCATTATTAGTTTTAGTCTCTTTTGGCCTTATTAAGGCAATTGTAAAGTTGAAATCAGAAGTCCACTTTGCTATTTTTTGCAAGTGGCCCATTGTACACGCACTAAGTATAAAGTGCCAAAACATCATTTTGGGGGGGGGGGGATTCTTTGATTGAGTGAATTTGGGGGGTGTCTTGTGTGATTGTGCCTCTCTTTCCTTGTGCTCTTTCATTTTTGTTGCAATAAGTCCTCATAAATTTCCACTTTTAACTCCACATAATTATGCATCATGAAAAATTAAAGTATGGAGCAAATTAATGGAAAAAGGTCTCACGCATTACATAGATGGAACAATAGCAACACCACTTGATCCTAAGGCTGATCCTAATGCTCAGTTAGAATGGCTCACTAAGAATTGCATGGCTCTTGGAACTTTGCGTATGTATGTATCAGATGACCTCATTTTTCATATTGAGAAGTGTACAACAATCAAAGAGGCTTGGGATATGTATCAGAAATTGTGTGGTCAAGTTGATGAAATCAGAGGTTACAAAATTGACAATGAGCTCACCAACTTGGATCCCAAGAGTTTTGATACAATCCAAGATTATGTCACCAAAGCAAATGAGCTAAGAGCAAAGCTTAAGGATTGTAGAATTGACAAAAAGGATGCTCAGTTGATATTCAACTTGTTGGAAAAGCTTGACCCAGAATATGCAGCATTTGTGTCTAGCTTCCAAACTCATCGTTTGACAGTGGGGAGTTCCTACATTATGCCTTCATTTGATGCTTTCACATAAATGTTGATATTGGAACAATCTAAGTTGTTGAACATGGGGGTCTTCAAAGTCCAAGGCTTTGGTGGCTGATCAAGGGAGTCAAGGCAAAGATTCCAACAAGAAGAAGAAGTAATCTAAGTCAAAACCACAGTAGGAAAAAGGGCAATCATCCTCTCCATCACAAGGCGATTTTTCATCCTCTTCCAAGAAAGGGACTTCACCTAAGAAGGATAAACCGACTTGTGCATATTGCAAGAAGTATGGTCATGATGAGCATTGATGCCACACCAAGCAGGTTGATGAGTTGACAAATCTTCTTAAGAAAAACAACATCAACTTACCATCCGCCTACACAAAGAAGGATTCATCTCCTTCGTCTTCCTCATAGTCTAAGGTAAAAGGGCAAGCATTTTTGGCTACAACAGGGTCTCCACAGCAATGGATACTTGACTCGGGTGCCTCTTATCACATGGGTTCTACAAAGAAGCCGTTTTCTTCATTGGAGCCATCTAAGGTACCTCACATTTACATAGGTGATGATACACAAGTAGAGGTTGAAGGGAAAGGTTTAGTTGACATGGATGATGGAACATTTGAGAATGTTCTTTATGTTCCTAACTTGTCTACCAACCTTCTCTCTATCTACCAAATCACTCACTATGGGAATGGGAAAAAGGTTGAGTTTACACCTGATTCAGTTGTGGTAAAGGAACTTGATGATGATACCTTGGTAGCAGTGGGACAAGTCAATGACAACTCAAGGCTTTATTCATTCTCCCACTTTGTGCCAAGTTCTCCTTCTAGGGCCTTGCTTACTCATTCAAATTCAGAAAGTAAGCTATGGCATGAGTGGTTTGGTCACCTCAACTACCGCTATCTTCAGCAGCTCAGCACTAAAGACATGGTCACAGGCTACCTCAAATCAGTTTTTCAGAGGGTGTATGTTCAGGTTGTTCCATGGGCAAGCATCCCGAGGAGAAGTTTGATAAAGGGAAAGCTTGGAGAGCTTTGGAAGTTCTTCAACTTGTTCACAGCGATGTAGCAGGTCCATTTCTAGCACCTTCATTTAGCAAGGCCCGCTATGTCCTCACCTTCATTGATGACTACTCCCGCTTCACTTGGGTGTACTTTCTAATTCATAAGAGTGAAGTATTTGAAAAATTTCAGGACTTCAAGACTCGCGTGGAGAAGCAATCTGGGAAAGTGGTCAAGATTATTTGTACAGATAATGGAAGGGAATATGTGAACAAGAGACTTGAGGATTTTTGTACATTTGAGGGTATTGATCTTCAACATTCTGTTGCATACACTACACAACAGAATGGAGTTGCAGAGTGCAAGAATCGAACTCTCAAGGAAATGGCTAGCTGTATGATACATGCACGTTCTCTTGATCCCGCCCTTTGGGCAGAGGCTATCAATTGTGCCACACACATACAAAATCGGGTTCCTCACAAAGCTTTGCAAGGTATTACTCCTTTTGAAGCTTGTGCTGGTAGGAAACCGATTGTGAGACATTTCAGAGTCTTTGGGTGTCCAACATGGGCTCGCATACCTCCGCAGAAATGCAAGGCATTGGAACCTCAGAGTCGGCCTTGCATATTTGTTGGATATCCTGAGGGTGTTAAGGCATATAGATTGATGGATCCTAAGACACATGAGATGTTTATTGAAAGGAGTGTTCACTTTGAGGAAATCTCTCCTAGCTTAGCCTCTCTACCTTCTCCACCTTCCTCCATTGTGGATAGTGATGCTAGTGATTCAGATGATGAGACTCCTCCAACTCCGACTCGCAGGGTTACACCTCCGCAGGGTCTACTTGCAGTTGAGGAGCCTCGTTCTCCACCTCCACCTAGACCATGTTGGGCTCGACAGACACTTGAGTCTGTGGGTTATCTTGTTGGGGATCCTTTAGATACACAAAGGACTTGATCACAACATCGGGATCTTCCACATGCATTCATTTCTATCGCTTCCTATCCACAAACATTTCGTGAAGCATCAGGGGTTCCTGAGTGGGACCAAGCTATGGAGGAAGAGTATAGTTCCTTGATGAGGAACAACACATGTGATTTAGTCCATCTTCCTAAGGGGAGAAAGATGGTTCAATGTAAGTATAAGGCTCGACTTGTTGCGAAAGGTTTCTCTCAGGTTCCAGGTGTTGACTATACTGAGACCTTTGCGCTCGTAGCCAAGATGAACTCCATTTGCTTGACACTTGCTATTTCTGCAGCTCATGGTTGGGCTGTACATCAGATGGATGTGAAGAGTGCTTTTCTTCATGGTGATCTTGATGAGGAGATTTATATGGAGCAGCCACAGGGTTTCATCCAGGATACTTCCTTGGTTTGTAGACTAAGGAAATCTTTCTATGGCCTTAAGTAGGCCCCCAGGGCTTGGTACACCAAGATGGATTTCTTTCTTCTCTTCGCAGGGTTCACCAGGTGTCATTCCAATCCGAATGTCTACATTTTGCGACAGAATGACTCTCACTTGATACTTGTGCTCTATGTTGATGATTTGATCATAACAGGGAGCATCACATCCATCATTAGCAAGGTCGAATCTGCTTTGCATGACAGATTTGCTATGACTGACTTGGGTCTTTTGCACTACTTTCTCGGGATAGAGATTTCATAGTCACCTTCTGGGATTACACTATCGCAGCCCAAGTATGCTCTTGATCTACTTGCACGCTTTCATATGGCTGATTGTAAGCCTGCACCAACTCCCTTTCTTTCAGGAGTCAAGCTTGAGGCTCAGTGTTTTTCTCCACTAGTTGATGCCATATTGTATTGTCAGCTTGTGGGTAGTCTCATCTAATTGACTCATACACACCTTGATATCTCATTTGCGGTTGGCATGGTTTCCCGCTTCATGCAGGAACCACATGAGCTTCATTGGAAAGCAACCAAACGCATCCTTCATTACATCCAGGGTACACATCACTATGGGATTCACTATGTAGCAGGCACAAGACTTTGCTTGGTTGGTTACACACACTCTGATTGGGCTGGGGATCTTGATGATCGTAAGTCTACTTCAGGTTACAGTTTTCACCTTCGTTTAGGCCCCATTTGTTGGTAGAGCAAGAAGCAGCATGCTATTGCTCTCTCTTCGACTGAGGCTGAGTATTGAGGAGCTATTAACGCAGTGACTGAGACCATTTGGCTTCGGCAGATTCTCATAGAGTTTGGGTTCACCACTCCACGACCGACAGTTCTACATTGTGACAATCAGAGTGCTATTGCAATCTCGAAGAACCCGGTCTAGCACCAGCGGACCAAACACATTGAGATCCATATGCACTACATTCGAGAGCTGATTCAGGAGCAGGTCATTGATTTGTAGTATTGTCCTATAACGGAGTAGGTTGTAGACATCTTTACCAAACCTTTCACTGAGAGTAAGTTCCAACAGTTGCAAGCTCTCTTGGGGGTGCGGGATGTCTCATTAGGGGGGGTCAGCTGACTTCTCCTTCCTCTCTTATGGGGGGGAATTTTTCCTCTTTGAGGTTTTGTCCTTCCTTCTTTGAGAGTCTTTTGTACATTCATCTCTCCTTTGGGAGGGAGTTTTTTCCCACTGGGTTTTCTCCCTTTCTCTATTTGTGAGAGATTGCATTGCATAGTTTTGTTTGCATTTGTATTTTGTACATGGGTACCTATCATGGCCTAGTAATCGAGACCCATCTTGCATTGTTGACTTGAGTCTTCATCTCCCTAAGTTGCACTTAAGGAGGGGTGTTGGTGTAAATAAATATTCATTATGGATATTATTACACTTTACTTAAGTTAACTTAGGATAATGCATCTCTTCGTAGTTTGGATTTGAGACACTTAGGGAAGTGTGCACATAGGGATATAGCTTGTAGGAGAAATTCCACCTTTTGTGGTCTTATTTTGCTGTTACACTCCACATTCGGTGGGTCATCCACCTCTCGTGGAATATTATATTATTTCTCCTACCTACCCCTAGTATTTCTTACCTATCCTTGTTTCTCATTGAGCCACATGTCATGATTGTGTGCTCGTACATCCATATGGCCTTGCCTATATAAGCAGGCCCATATTCATTGTATTGGTTAATCCAGTTGATCATTTGCATATTGATGAGAATACAGCTTGTTCTTGTCATTCTTTTGTCTCTCTTTTATACTTTTCATTGTGCCCTTGATCTTGGCAAAATCTCACATTTATCTTATAGAGCAATCCAATATACTTATAGTAGTCCAACTGATTGACCATTAATATTCACGCTTGCCTCTTATAACTAAGTATGACCTTAGGTCACAAATAATATATCAGGGGATGCTATATGGTAGGATTATAGATTGTTTATCCCTTAACTCTATGTCAACAACATTGTCAACTGAATAACAATTGCCATCCTCAAAATTCCATCCATTTAGTAGGAGAGTTGGAGGCCGTTGTGACCAGATTTATTGCATTTGCCATCAATCTATTAAATGCGTGAAGGCATGATGGGTCATTTATTGCATGGTGGACACCATATTTAGGAGTTAGTGGACATTTAATGCTAAGTGGGCGAGATTCTTCATTTATGAGTATGCACACTACTTGGCGCTTGCATGGTTTCTTCTTCCTCACTTAGATTAGAATTTCTTTCAAGTACTTAGATGAATGAGATCAATAGCATTGTCTTATGGTAAATCATATGCTCATACCTTTTGTAAGTAGATGATTTCTGCTTGCAGTGTAAGGTTGGATTGAGCCTTTTTGAATGTGGATGCTTAAAATCATTAAATGTGCATTGTTTGTTATGATGGTGTTCATTTTGATATGAAAATTCTTTGCATAACTTTTGGAAGATTGCACTAGTTCTTGTGGAGTTGTAGTTGACCTTGGCGAAGCAAAACTTTGTTTATTTGGAATTCGTCCATTAGAATACTATCCATTGACATCATTGTTCGTAGGAATAGATTTAGATCCTTCTAACCCTTTCCCCTTTAATTTCAGTTCATTTTAGTTGTGTCCGTTCGAAGAAGTATCATGAGATTACAATATCCGATGAAGAAGTTCCAACCAGTACTGCAGAAGAAGTGAAGAACGATCCAAACGTAAGTCCCTTTGTGTTACCATCATATCACAATGACCATTGAGCTTATCCACATGTCAGGACCTGATAGGGAAGAACGTTGGAGTCACTTGTATGATTTTTCGCAATCTTAACATACAGAAGATTTTGCTCAAGAGAGGATAAAGTGACTGTTGGAAATTTTATTTTGTGTTGGTGTGGTCATAGAACACCTGTTAACTTCACTTTGTGCCATATAGCAACTTAAGGTAAGAATATACAATACCATCTACCTTTGTTTACAAGGTAATAAAAAAATTTAACCTTACAAGATTAATCCCATTAATGCCTTACTAAACAGCCATGACTCTAGTCTATAACATATTCTAGGACTTCATGAGCATCACATCAAGCCTTTATGTGAGATTCCTCGAGAGGGTCTCATATCAGAGGTAAATATATTTTTATCTGATTCAAAATATTTTTGATGCTAATGAAATTTTGGAGGTTTTCTGGCTTTCCTTCACAGGGACAGAGGCTAAACAAATGATAATATCCTGGTAGGAGGGTACTCAGCTCTAGGAACCATATTGAAGAGATTTTTTGTTGGCCATGGAGTGCACTCCACTCATATATATATATCATATGAATTTTTCAAAATATAGTAACATATTATAGAGAGAGAAAGAGAGGGAGATATGTCAATAATTGATAACAACAATATCAATATGTAATTAAATCATGAGAGCTGTTGTATAATAGCATAATAAATTTCAAGAAAGTAGTATAACAATTGTCTCAAACATCAAAGCACCATGGTCTATCATTATCAAAAAGTCTCAAACATGTATCCATAAGACTCAAACATCAAAATACAATAGTCTATGAAACTAAGCCTCATTCGGGCTATATCAATATCCAAAGACTCAGAACCATCTGAGTCACTATCACTCTGTCTGAATTAGATCATCCAACGGTAGCCCAAACAATCCTGGTTGCACCTTTCCCTTGTCAATCTGCATAACATCTTCAAAATCAATATCCCGTCTTGCTGCTGGAGTCTGTTGATATTCATAGTTTGTCGGTCTTAAAGTCACAAGGTACTATGAACTGCAATTTGTTTTCAGCTTGTTTTGAAGTAAGCCTATTTCTCTTAATGGAGTGGATGAAGCCATAGATGGACCAATTCCTCTCTGCAGCAAAGGAACTAGCAAACAAATGGCAAGTTATTTCAAATCCGGTGTGTCCTTACCATGAAATTTCCACCATCCAATGGGATTTTTTTGTTCAATGGTTGCCCTATCCATCTAGCCTCTAGTTTGCTGAATGTATGACCCTGAAGATTGACGAATTGATGCCACTGTTCTTGAAGAATGGTTGTCTGCTCATTACTATACATTTTGCAAAGGGCTGTTATAAGCCTCTCTATCACCTCTTCATCCTCAGAAAGAAGCATTTTGCTAGGGCTAGGTGCATGCCACTTCAAATTAATAGCATGGCAAGCATATGAAGAGGGGTGTTCATTGTGTTCCACCTCTTGGTGACAATAGGCCTAATATGCTCTTCATCGAATTGTAAGTTAGGATCCTTTTGATGAATTGCTTGCTTCGTTTGAATAAGTCTGGAATAGTGCAAGTGAAGTGTGATGGTTATATACAAACATTTGTATGTCTCTCGCTTTTGCCACGGCTACCTTCACCCAATCTATTTTGCCAATGGCTTTCAAAGCATTATTCAAAGCATGTACACAACATGGAGTCCAAAAAATATGTTGGTAAGTGTTCTCAATCATCAAATCAACTAACTTACAAATATAGGTGGAATCTATCACAACCTACATAGCATTAGAAGGCCCAACCTCCTCTATGGCCTCCTTCAAAATGGCAAACAAGAAATCAGCATCCTTAAGTTTCCTAGAACAATCAATAGCTCTAAGAAAGTATGAACCATCAGGGTATGTAACGATAACATTAATGAGTGGCCTACGTTGAATATCAGTCCACCCATCCATGACAATAGAACAACCAGTCCTAAACTGTGTTTGCCTTATTTCCTCCATCATCATGGTCGCTCCATAGGGGGCATAAGACGGTCTAACTGTCAATATATCTCTTAACATAGTTTTGAACTAAGCTGACCTTACCAAATGGAATGAAAGAGCACACGCATAAAAAAATTTGGCCATTGAATCATTGGCTTGCTCATGTTTTTGCATATTCATTAATCCCATCACTAAATTTTTCTTACTTACAATGGCCTTCCTCTTCCCTCTATCACAACTCTCTCCAAATGATAGATTGGAAGAGGCTTGCAAATCATAGTTTGAAGACTTGTGGACTCGCCACCGGCTCGCGAGTCTAGTGGCCCCACGAGTCGACTCGCCAAGGACTCACGAGGTGAGTCCCAACGCAAGTCTTTCTCATGGATTCGCATGAGACAATTACACGGACTCACGAGTCTTTTGCATGGACTCGCGCGACCAAGTTTTGATGCCCAACAACATTAAAAACTAGAAGATAAATAGATTGACACAAAAGCGTCTCAATGATCTTGTCTTCATTTGGTACAACCTTCGCCTTCTAGTTAGAAAGGTGGAGGGTGTTTCATATGAGGCCATTGACTTGGATGAAATTGATCCATATGGTAATTGGACCGTGAATGAACAAAATGATGGTGATGATGTCCTCCTTACCGATCAAGAACTTGTAGAAATAGAGAGAGGAGCATCACAAGAAGCAGAAGGAGCAAGATTGGGGGAAATGGAGGAGGATGAAGATGGGGACTTTCATTTAGAAGAAGAATCATCTCACCATTTAGATACCACAACACCCAATGCTACTACTTCTAGCTCAAGGCCTGACAAATTGAGCTATATTAGGAGAAGTGCAAAGAGGAAGATGTAGTCTTCTCTTTAGTTTGTTTATTGTTGTTTTTCACATTTGGAGTTGGACATATTAATATATGTAATTTTGTAAACATTTATAAACTTATGCTGCTATTATACATTTTAGAGTTTGAAACTATGAGTAATGAGTATGATTCTATGAGTATAAATGATGAAATTTCAAATATGGAGTGTTTGGAGATCATTTGATGTGTAATGTTTCAATTATGGCTCTTATGTTCTCTAAATGCATTAATTTCTTTATGTTTTTTTGTAAAACTACGGTTTTTTTTTGGCCGAGTCCTTGCCGAGTCTTTCACGAGTCTAAGTCCGAGTCCAAGTCCAATTTTTTGGTTTGCCGAGTCTGTGGCGAGTCCAAGTTTTAAAACTTTGTTGCAAATCAGTAGATGGCCGTTTCTTATTGTAAGTTGTAGTGATTCTGTCCTCACTCACTCCAGCCAACTTTGCCATTTCAACCCATTGTTTTAATGTTATCCGACTCACAAACTCTAACACCTTTTTTCACTTTCACCCACTAAATGGCTTGTAACCCTGGTATAGCTCCCATGGTAATGAGTGTTGTAAACATGACAAAGCCGCTTCTTGCTGCCCCCTGTATTTTTACCCTTGTTGGCGGTCACATTTGTAGCAAATTAAAGCAATGGTTTCTTGGGGTTGAAAGGGCGTTTTGCAAATTTTTGAAGAGGGTGAAGGGCATGCATGACGGTGTTGTAGATTAGAAGCTGAGGTTTGACTTTCAGAAGTAGAAGAAGGGTCTACTACCATTGTGTTCACTTCATTTTCACTTTCACTACCCTCATGATTGTCACTACCACTGCTGCTCATTTTGTGGTGTTTTTGTTTATGGTTGAAAGTCTGAAACCAAATCACTGAAAATATTTTTTGATCTACAAACTTATTAACAAGCTAAAATCTTAGAAAACTCAAAAAAATGACATACGTTGGCTGTACTTCAAACTTGCAACTGATAAGTTGTTTCAGGCTACAGGCAAAACAAAAGTCAGTCTAATCTCTCTTCGAAACCAGTCCAATCTCTTCTGCAAGAACCAAACTCACAGCAAGGAGCAAAAACTGAGCAAATGAAAGAGGAAATGACTTTGCTGGGTTAGTGTTTTGTTTTGGCTTTAACCTTTTAGGTCGTTTTAGGGCTTTAGTGTGGTGTGGGAGTGCTTGTGGCCCCCCTGCACCGCATAAAATGAATTTAAAAAAAAACAAACCTTATTTTAATTGTTTTTTTTGGGGGCTGGAAGTGTCCCCAACTGCAGGGGATACCTAGCTGCCCCCAGGATGGCTGAAGGACGTCTTTTGTCTAATTATTAATTTATTAGTGATTGTTTGGTCTGCTTACTCAGAAGTTTTTGTATTGCCATTTTTGGAACTTGTTTAGCTTAGATACTATTGATATAGTTCTTCTCTGTGGTGGCTGTAATCATGCTTTTATATTATTGGATTTTTATATCACGACCCTTGTAACTGTTCTTTTATTTCAATAAACAGTCAGGACTCACTAATCCCTGTTAACTTACCAACAACAACATATTTAAGGCCTCAGAAATTTGCTAACACCAGATGTCGTTCTTGTTAGCAGGATGACCCATGGAAAGGAACTTCCAAGAGTTAGTCCTGCACTATCAGTTGCAGTTCTACTTCTAACTTGATAGGTAGAACTAGTTGAACTTATAGAGGTTCTTTACAAGGTTTGAGATTCACTATCAATCTGCATCCCTTTAAGAGCATGAGCTGATCCTTTCACAAACTGTATACAAGGTCAAGGATTGCATGCAATAAGATTTGTGTGTTAAGCTCTCCAAGCGTTTGCAAAACCTGCAGTTATAGTGACTGTACACACACCATAGAACAAGGCATGCGCAGTATCGGTCTCTCATGAGTGAAGCTATTCAGGATTTAAACCTTTATCTACAGCAGCAACTGATGGCATACCTTAAAAAATTCACATCTTATGAGTGCAGGCCCTAATTATACTACTTGCTACATGTAAAGCCCTATCATGTAGTTGGAAATCTTACAGTCCACGTGTTTTTTTTTTTGAACCATAGGATGGCTATTAATATTTCTATATCCATAAGTTTGTTCATATTGTAAGTAATGATGTTTTGCTAATAAACCAAATGCCCTATCATATTGTAAGTTATATCAAAATTTGCTAATAAACCAAATGCCCAGATAAATATCTTTTGCAGATTAGGTATAAAGTTGAGCTTTTCTTGCTACACACTGTGGGAAAGTGTCTTGAGAATCCATCTTTCTATGTATTAAATACATGCCAGAAGTAATCATCTTCCCATGATGAAAGTCAATTAAGAATGTTTCACATGTAATTTGGATATAGAATTTTGAGAAGACCTGTGCTTGAGATGTCTTGGGTTCAAGTATTAGCTAATCTATTTTAAATAGATATTAAACAGAACCATCTGGAAGCTCATATATATATAAAAGGGATTTACAATGTTTGTTATTTGTGGTTCTCACTGAACAAGTTTCTTGATTTTTGTATTTCTGCAGTTTTTGTACCATCATCTCATTTTTCAATAGAAAACTATTTTTGCTTGTAAACGGTTGGTGTTGTCAAATGAAGATCCAAAATTTTGGCACATAACGGACCTGACACAAATGATGCATGCATCAAAACATTGTTGAATACCATATTACTTTTCTCACCATCTCATGCCTTTTATGAAAGTATAAATGACCTTTCAGAAAAGGAAACACAATTCTGTTCTGTCACCCAATTGTCCTTGGAGCTTTCTCTTTCTTGTGTCAGCTGATCAGCATAAAATATCATCACAAAAATAATATCTTCTGTTATAATTATTGGGATTTAGTTGCTTTTTGAGGCAATCTTCCTCAACCCATATTTTGTGAATAATATCAGACAATCTGAGTCCATTTAACCTATGCCTTCTCAAATAGTTCCAGGTTCATTTGAGTTGTCATTATTTGTGTCATCAAGCTGGTTCTTTGCTTTCGTATATTCTTATTTGGGAATACTTTTTGTCAAACCTTCCAATAATCACACTACCATGGACACTAGATTGAGAATTTCTAATCGCAAAAGAAATTTAGAAAGGTGATTGCTAATTTAGTTTAGAAGAGCACAGCTTCTTATAGCTAGAATCTGTCTTCATTTTGGTTGATTGATTATCAGTTAGTATACATCAAAAAACTGATCTGTAAGTTATGTGGATGATCAATTCATATTATTGCTTCTTGGGTCAAGCCACAGTATTGCTTTCTACCTTTATAATTTCTCTTATTTAATTTATTTGTGCCCATGAGATTTTTTTTTTTGCTATTCAAAGAACCATTTTCTGTTCTCTTGCAGAGATTACGATGCAGATGTAATTTTCATGCTTTGAAATTCATTCCTAAAATTCAAGAGACTGGGGCAATGTTGGTTCAGAGGATGCGTGAACATGGTCAGAGATGGGGCCCTTTAGATCAACAGTTGATGGGGGAATCTTTACATGATAAACATGCTAAAGAGGGGAAAGATAGTTCTCTAAGGTCTACCAAGTATTTGGCTTTGCATCTAAGATTTGAAATTGATATGGCAGCCTATTCCATGTGTGAGTTTGGGGGTGAAGAGATGGAAAGAAAAGAGTTACAAGCGTACAGGGATATTCATTTTCCCACACTAACAATGTACAAGAAGAGTGTTAAGTAAGATATCTTTTTTTATCTTTGTCTAGTGTGTTGGACTGGGGAATGGAAGCTAACCAAGGTTTTGTAGGTTGTATTAAAGATTGCTTGTACTTTCACATTTCTTAAATAAGTTTGCCTTCAAGATTGACACGATTTTATAAGATATGGTTTAGTTTGAAATTGTGAAAGGGAATTGTTCACTCCTTATTGTAGTTTTATTATTTAAATTTTACAAGAAGCTAGTCTTTTTCTGATTGATGCAGACTACCTTCTGCTGAAGCTTTGAGATCCATGGGTAGATGCCCTTTGACACCAGAAGAAGCCGTTCTTATGCTTGCTGCAATTGGTTTCAAACGTGGAACACACATTTATCTTGCAGGTGCTCATATATATGGAGGACAATCAAGGATGGTTGCTTTGACTAGCCTATACCCTAACCTGGTCACTAAAGAAGATCTCTTGTCGTCAGCGGAAATACAACCATTTGCAAATTATTCATCTCAGGTAAATAGCAGAGTGTTCCATACAGATAAGTGTATGCTAACTACTTTTGTGATGATTTGAGATTATGCAACAATTTATATTCTGATGTATTTCTTTACCCATCTGTTCTAAATGTCAAGAAATCAATAAAGTATAATGGGCAACAGAATGTACAAAATATGAGTATAGTGTGTATAGCATAAACGTTTAGCTGTAATCAAGCAGACGCATTCACCTATCTCAGCTCATAGTAAAATCCAAATGTTCAGGTTCCGAGGCACACAAGTTCCATTCTTGATTTATCTTGCCCCTAAGATAGATTCCCACATAATCAAGTTTCCTTTAGTTTTATCAGTACAGGATGCATTTTTGGTTTGCAGCATCCAAAATGAGGTGCTAAGATCTCTTTTTGTCAGAGGAGATAAGACCATTTGCAAATTTTTCATCTCAGGTAAAAACAGAGTTTTCTGTATATATTATGTAATCTATAGACAATCTCTTTTTTAATGAATCGAGATTATGCAGCAATTTATATTCTGATCTCTTATGTAACTCCTTTGTTTACATGTCAAGAAATCAAGAAAGTACAATGGGCAACAAAGTGTACCAAATTCAAGTATAGTTCATGTACCATTAGGGTTCAGTTGTAACAAAGTAGACACATCCAACACTTCCAGTTCATAGTAAGATCAAAATTTTAAGGTCCTCAGTTACTCAAGTTTTCTTTCTTGATTTATCTCACCACTAAGTGGACACTTATAAAATCAATTCCCTGCAGCTATATCAGTGCTGGATGTAGTGATGGCGTGCAGCGTCCAAAATGAGGTGTTAAGATCTCCATCAATTTGTGTCACAGTTCTCTAGAAAGCCTGGTGGTAGGGAGTTCTAGCAATTAGAGCTGCATAATTATCTACAACTTAATCTGAAGTTTCAAATTGTATCTAGTCAATTGCCTCTTATATAAAAATGTTTCCATAAGTTGATTGTCACAACTTTTCATAGATACAAGTCTGGCATTTTGCAAATTTAAAAATTCCTTTTCCTAGGGCTAGGTAGTGTTAGCCTATTTTGATAATGCACTTACAAACCTAGGCTAGTACTTAAAAGAGGAACCACACACAGGGATATCAATCTTCAAAGAGGCAGCTCACCTGAGTTTCACAAAGGATTGAGATGACACTAATCTTTGTAAGATTTCAGGTTTTAGAGCCAATAAACATTCTACATAATACTAATGAGTAATCATAAATCTAGATGCATGTTTAATAAACAAGCCAAAAGATATCAAGAAACACATAAATACCAGATCGAATGTGAATTTTTCACAGTAAATAAATGCATACATGAAGGTCACCATTGCTCATGGTGAGCAAATGGACAGTTGCAAACACTAGTGCCACCTCCTCCTGCCTGTTGCTGTTGGATGCAATTACTCCACAATTGTCTCTCAAAGAGGTATAGGGAACATGCTTGTATAGCTACATGACCCTTCTATTTAAAATATTACCTCTAGTTAAGCAATTTGTTCCAAACTTAACCACAAGATACATTGTTTATGTGCACATGTTATCCAAAAATACATATCATTTAATTTCCAATATGTTAATTCTATACTAGTTTGTGACTGAGACTCATGCTATTATTACAATCCATACAAGCTCTTCTAGCATATCAGCATCCCCCAACCTCAGTTATGTGTTCCGTCCTCAGAACACTTGGATATCAAATGTTGCACAACTTCAGGTGAAGACTCGGTGCCAAGATAACATGATGCAACATCCTCGTGGCTCAACTTATCCTCATCAACAATATCATTCTTCCCAACTTTTTCAACCTATATTACTTCCACACAGGTGCCTCTGGGTGCTTCAACTTCTATCCTCATGCAAGCTTGCTGCTCTCAAATATTGGATGCTTGTGAAAGTGTCAGCATATGACATGTCACATGTTCCTTTGCACTATGTATACATACTCAACTATGCACTATGTCCCGGACATGCATTTCACTTACCAACAAGTACAAGCCTGCTGAAACAACATGCAAAATTCAACACTTCTTCCCCTTAATATGCACCTGCAAACTGAATCATATGGTGCAGCCCTGTATCTGCTCAAGATATCACCTTAACTAAACAAATCTACTAATCTCAACCAAGGGGCAATACCAATCTGTATCTAGGCATCTCAACATTTGGATATATCATAAATTCTTAGTTCTAACTTCTACCATACCTGCTTCACAAACCCCAATCATCCATCAAATTAGTGGAACCGAAAACCTTGTAAACCATGCTGTGTCTGTCTGTATAGTACTTGATCCATCCCACTGGAAAACATGAGTAACCATTTGTATTTGGAAAATGTGTAGGAACAAGAGTTGTAAATGTGGTTCGTTCAATCAATATTTATGCAATCCCACCATCCGCACCCCTTGCACTATGGAACAATCACCATCTTCCACTGCTATGAATCTCTGTCTAATCTCACTAGCTTTTGGAGCACCATCAAGTACACAAAATAACATTTCCTTAGAAGTGTGCAACTCACCAACCAAGTTCCTGTATCTACTGTCATTCTGTGCCTTGTGGGTTGTGCATGTACCCTATAGTACATATTCTTTGGAAACATCTCTGCAACCTGTCAATACTCAACCAACCCATGTCTAATAGGACAAACCTTTGTGAAATGCATCCAATTTGTTTGTGGAAATCAATAAAATCCTGTCTCTATCATATGGCAAATAACACAATCAATGTGTATACCGCATCTGCGCATGATAAAGAAGAACCTGGAAGAATGGCGTCACTATTGACAAGATGGGACCTTCTCCAATATCAAGCCTATGGTGGCAGAGGTGATCAGTCTACTACCTCCATATGACATATAAAAGATCAAACAACAATTATCCATTCATTTATGTTTATCTTTTCTGTTAGGTAATCAAATTATCTCTCCAAAAACTGGAGCCAGCAACATAAATAAATGATTTCCCAAAAAACCTGTCTGTAATCAAATAAACTATTTGAGTCTGCAACATTAATAGACAATTGCTTTTATTTGCATGCTAAAATCTGCAGTGGCTATATGTATATAATTATTGGTACAATGAATACCAATTAAATTAATTAAAATACTTTTATTGTTAGCACTCCACAATTATATTACTAATTTTTTTCTTTCCCAAACTCAATATTGCTTATTTTTTCACTTTGTGAGATCGATTACTAAAAGCTTCTCAGATGCAGGCTTCATCTTATTAAAACCCTAAAAGTGCAATATCACTTAATAAGAAACTTAATATTAGGTCTGGTTACCATATTCTGTACGAATATTCTTGTGCGGTTGTGCCAACACTGACTATTCTGTCTGTCTGATACACCAGACATTGCTGCTCAGATATGCAATGCACCTTCTTCCCTTTACTGCAGCCAATGATCTTTGGTAGTGAACAGATCCCTGTCCATATGTTTTCCATAAAACAATGGATGGAATAATAAGGTAGAGTGGCTGAGTCTCTGTTGCCGTGAACTTTACATCCATAGAATTTTGCAGTCAGGTATGCATCCACCAAGAAATTTTGCAAACTAAATTTCTGTATGCTGTTTATCCGAAAATTCAGGTACTGCCATTAGGAATTCCAAAACAGGGCATGCTGGCATGGCATGTATGTTACAACCAGAAACTATCTTACAACTTTATTCCTGTAAGCTATATTACAACCCTTAAACCAGATGCATAAGCACTACTACATGTTATGATAAATCATCAGAGAACAGCAATAGGTTGTGTTGCTGCTGGTGCCTTTTGTTTTGTCCCCGTCAGCTACCAATCTATATGTGAGTGCACCTGTTGGCGCATAATATAATTGCTCTTTTGTTGTTCCAACCATCTCCTCCTCAAGTAATAATATTGGTGCATTAGATAAGTGTACACACCATTGTTCCATGTAGACTTGTGAGCCAGCAATTTTATTCACATGCTCATGCTTTTTATGTTCACTGGGAAGCACTCTTTATTGCTCTGATGTTTTGCTTTCCACAGTCTGATCTGCCATTTGTACCCAAAAGAACATAAATTGTGTCACAGGTAAGTTTCACACAAAGTACCTTTGCGTTCATTTTGTATGATAAAATTTTAATATAAATTAATACCAATGGCCATATCTTGGCCTATCCTATCCATCTTCTTTACATGCAAGCTATATGCTTTATTGACGGACTGTGCACTTATTAGTATCTTAACCCAGGAGAGTTTCTGCTTTGGCACAACTATGGCGTGTGGGTATAGACTGTGAGCTAAAATACCTCCAAAGACAATATAGTGATGCACTGAATTTGCATGTGCTTCTTCCCGATGTAATTACCATCTATAAAACAATCCTTTGGAGAGCTTCGTAATTCTATCTTTGCACGTTTACTAATCACCCTTCGCACTTCATATAGCACTACAACCATACTCATCAAACCACACAGCATATTTTTAATTATTTTCCCTGTAAATCTGTGCTAAGACAAAGAGAAATTGTATTATAGCTTCTTTATATCTTGTCTGTACTTATGTCTTGTGTTTTGTTTGCACCTTCATGCTATTAGTGATTTGTCATAAATATGCTGTTCACCAAGTGCCATTCATCAGATCTAGCATTCATAAATATAGAGGATGAGATATGATACGAGCACAATGATCAGCAAAATGTAAGGCATTGTATTGATAATCTAACATGGCACCTCCCATCTGTCAAGTGCTCCTTTACATAATCAGCATATGCAAGAAACTTAGAAAAGTAATAGGGTGTCTAGCATGAATTATTGAAACTATGTCAACATTATTCCTTCAATACAACATGCCTCACATCTTTGCCAAATTTTGTCCATGAAAACATATCCATGACAACTTATTGAGCACCATAAAAACGATTTTCCACAAAAGATTTGCATAATCTCATATGCAGCGCACATACTGAATAATGCCATATTTGTACAGAAACAATAAATCACAAATACAAGAACAGAATACTTGTGTCAAATGGGTTAAAATATATCACATATGCAATAATTTCTTTCACAAACCTTCAAATCCTGAATAGTGTAAGTTAATAGTAGCTTTTCTTCTACAACCGTGTGTAAGATAAAGAGAATCTCAAACAAACACTCAATATGGGACTCTCAAAGCTACAAACTCACCATTAAAAACAAACAACAGATTTTCTACATCTGAACCCTACATAGCCATCTGCAGCATTAGATGAGTTTCCCGTAATGGAACCCAAAATGTTAGCCTATTTTGATTGCGTATTTCTACAAACCAATCATACATTAACCCCAAATTGGCAGCTTACCCAAGCTGCTCAGAGGATTCAAAGGACATGATATGTGTAAGTTTTCAGTCTATGGAGGGAATAAACCTTATATTTAATATCATTCAAGAGTAATCCACACGTATATGTCAAAAACAACACACAGAAGATAAACCAAAAATATGTACATTCATGAAGGCCACCTTGCGCATGATGGGCAAGGGTGCGGCTAAAAATGCCAGTGCTACTTTGTTCTGTTTGTTCTACTACCACCTTGCCCATGATGGGCAAGAGTGCGGCTAAAAATGTCAGTGCTACTTTGTTCTGTTTGTTCTACTACAGTCGATGATATTTCTTGGATATGACTTTAAATTGCTCGCTTGCACACTTATAGGATGCATGCTTATATAGGTACATGACTCTCCTATTTTACAATATGATCTCCAGTTAAGCTATTGGTTCCAAACTTACCCACAAGGTACATTGTTTATGCGCACTTATTGTCCATAAAGATACTTGATCTAATCTCTGATATATTAATCCTATGCTAATATCTAATTTAGATTTGTGAAATTGTTACAATCGATATGGCTGTTTAGAGGGAACTAGGCCTCATGGATGTTTTAGAACTATTATGAAGATATGACATTCATTCCATTAAGATAATCTTCTACTATTGTTCCCAATAATGGTGTCTTAGATACACCTTCAAATTTATTAGATAAGCTTTTTGTTCTGTTGCATTATTTAGATGATAACAATTGTTGGATTTTTATCTCTCTTTTTAATTCTGGATTTTGTATAGATTGGTAATCTCTATACCATTATACCTGCAGTTTTATTCGTATTTTTCCAAGATTTAATTACAAAATTCCCTGTATTTACATTGATAAAAGAGTGACAAATATGACATCTTGTGGCTGCAGTTGGCAGCACTTGACTTCATTGGTTGTGCTGCTGCTGATGCATTTGCCATGACAGACTCGGGCAGCCAGCTTTCATCTCTAGTGTCTGGTTTTCGAACCTATTATGGTGGTGGACGCCTACCGACCATACGACCCAACAAGAAACGATTAGCTGGCATTTTCTCCAAAAACACTACCATAGAATGGAATGAATTTCAAGAAAGAATCAGAAAGACTGTTAGAGAAAGTAAAAAGGTGCAGGTTCGTCCAATTGCAAGGAGCATTTACAGACACCCTAGGTGTTCCGAATGCATGTGCCAGATGAATAGTTCCCAAACATAAGCTTTTGTACAATATCACGGTTCTTGTTGATTTTTCCTCCGGGTGTAGTTATAGCTCATGTCGGCTTCCTTCCCTTGAGGGGTTTGGAAATCCCCTGAAATAAAATTTAGGAATTAAGCATCATTCTTTTTGATTAATCAATCTTATTTTATGTGCCCATTCTTATTCATTTGAAATCAAATGTATTGGAGATTTTTTTGTATTTGTTGCCCATTGCATTATCTGAAGGCTACCTGGTGAATGGTTTTCGACGGTTGAGTGGGCAGAGAAATGACGTCAGCTTGTTGCTGATTTTTTCATTTCATTGTAATAGACAATTTTTTTGCTAAACACAGCAAATATTCAATGTTTAATTCTTCCTCTGACAATTTATTTGACAGCAAGAGACCTTTTGGTCACTGTAAGAATTGTTCGTTGAAAATTTCAGTTGAAGAAGAAAACAAAAAATTATCAAGCAGTTAGTTTTTAAATCAAAGAAGTGACATTTTGGTCACACTGTAAAAATTGCCCCTTAGAAAATTTTAGTACGAGATAAAACAAATAATTGTCGGCAGAGGTTTTCTCAATATTTTAGTAGTGTCCTTCCAGTACAGTACTGGAATGGTGGGTGGGTACTGGATCATCATTTTCATTTTTATTTGTGCATGGGAAAATATTGCTTCCATTCAACATAATATGAGTTTGAATTAGGAAATGATTTGATGAATTCATGTGCTATGACATGGATATAAGACAAGAATTCCACGTTAGGTGCCAACAAGAACAAGTGGCTCTAAATGAGAAACAAACAGGATGAATGAATGAAGGGATTTTAATGATGTCCACGAGACCCAGCAGTCTAAGGGACAAAGATGCCCAAATCAATCCGTTTTCAAGTCCTTTTCCATGTTAGTTCTTTTGTTATGAATCTTGAGTAAGAAGCTCGCTGCTTTGTGAAGCCTTGCCTATTCAAAAAACTCATTCAAAGTGTCCAACTTTAATTCGTTATCAAATTGACTCTGAATATCTTCATAAGCTTCACACTCCTTGATGAAATGCCGTTCTGTTTCCATTGCCCTCTTGCTGCAAAAAATGGATGTCTTTTCTTCCCAATCTTCTTTTGGCACCTTCCGTCTATCAGTTTCACATCTCAAATATGAAATCTAGTCTTTAACCGTGCAATTAGAATTTTAGCCTTTCCAATGATTGCAGATAACAAATAAACTTTTTCATCATGCTCCCAAGAAGGGTTAATTCTTTAACTTAGTATGCTTTTTTCCTGCCTAGCTGTTTTGTACGCATGGCTTTCTTGAATTTTTCTTACACCCACTTTTTATCTCCTCCTTGGTGCCAGGACAGTTATGTAGATTTATGCCCCACTTGTTCGTCCACTTGCTATTTTGGTTCTTTTAGGTCTTTTTCCTACGACTTAGCTCCTCTTCAACAATCATTTTGGGCCATTGGTGCTTATCTATGTTTTCAACCTTTTTTAAGTAGCATAACAATCGGATGATTATGGAAGCCTCAATTGGGAACATTCTAGCCTTAGCTAAAAGAATTTCATAAGGTATCATTGATTTGACTTTGAGGCAACTAGTTATTAGTTGTTTTTAAATTCTGTCTATTTGTTGGCATTTGTGGTTTGACATGCCATATTCCCAAACTTCACACTTATAAAGAATAATTGGCACCGCTAACAAACTGAAAAGTGTTTTCTTAGTCTTCCAATCCCACAACTTTGCTTTCCTACGTCTGTTTAGAAGAAGGTATAAAGCTTTCCTTCCCCCTTGGATCCTCTTTGATCTACATGTCTGCCAACTAAGCCTATTGTGAAAATCAATTCCTAGATATCTACCACTAAGAAATAGGAACAATGGCTCAAGTGAATTTTTTTTGATCTGCCGGTCTTGGTATGCATATGAGGACAAGCTCTAGGTTCGGGTGTGTTGGTATGACAATTTTTTTGCTTTTAGTATGAGTTTGGGTTTTTATATATAAAATTTTAAAAATAATAATAAGTAATATTCATAAATTCAATGTTCATAATTGTCAATAAACCAAATAATAGTTTTTTTAAATATCTCATAACTCCAAACAAAGAATATGTCAATAGGTAAACCCCTTTGTGCTTTCCCTTGCTTTGAGAATGTGGATGCTAAATGTCTCTTAGACTATTGTTTGGAGGAAGAAAGGTCTTTCTAAAACACTACCTCAAACTCTTCTTCGAGCTTTTGGCGAGAAGGCTTACTCCTCCTAGGTTTGGTGTTGTTTAAGTTGGGCTTGTTTCACCTTGTCTTATGGTAGCTTTGTAAAGGGTTAGGTCCCTTGTTTTTCACTTTCTTTTTGTTGTTGTGTGGATTCTTTTGTAGTAGGGTTCAAACCCTTTCAAAATCTCTACACAACTCAATAAAAAACAAATAAAATATTTGTTAATTGAAATTCATTGATTCATAATTAAATGATTTGTAAATATTCAAATATCAATAAAAATACAAATTACAATCAATAATCAATAATTCATATGGTTCTTGATTGTTTTCATTGAGAGCATGATAATCAACAGTTGGTTCACTTTTATTTGAACCGCAATCTACTATTGTTCCACTTTCATGATATGTGTCATATGTGGAAATAGCCTCATCAATAGAGACTTGGGCAAGCTATGCAACAATATATGTAAGAGCATATTTAGGAGTTATATCTCAAATTTTCTTGTCCTCTCTTCACTCTAATCAAGTGTTGTACATGATGAGATGCAGGTTTGAGTTCATAAACATCGAATCCTTGATTTTATTTGCACCTAATTAGTTATGTTTAACTAAGGGGATAAGCGCTAATGTACTTTAATTTTGTTGAGTTGAAGAACTTGCAATATATTGAATATAGATATAACATTTACTATTAAAAAATATAAACTATAATATATATAAAAAAGAAGTTGAAATTTAAAAATAAAAAGATGCATACTTGAGATTAATTTTTTATTGCAATAGGTTGCAAGCAAACAAAGTTTTGGCCATATAGGTATCACCATTCTCGAGCATCTCAAAGAGCGCAAACATAATGAATTTTTCAAGATACGAGTGGCTAAACTCAAACAAGAAAACACTTTGTATATTTACATTTAAGAGTATTTTTATGAATGCAATTTTGTACCCAATAAGAACCTTTATATTTTTATATGGTGCCTCTCTCTTTGACGAATAAAATATTTTTTGCTCTAATATTTGAAGGACAAAACAAATTTTAGGAGATACAAGGGGGTGGTCATCTTGTTCCAATGATCAAGAATGATTCTTTGCACTTTTTTGAAAAATGCTTTTATTGGGTCATGGTCTTTGACTTTTATTATGCTTGTTTTTTATTAGGATAAAACCAGGTTTTGAAGGGACTCGAAACCTTTTACAAACAGATTTTGAGAGAATATGGAACCCTCAACCAGAAAGTTGTCCAAACAAAAGGAACAAGAAAGCACCAGACAACCATCGGTAAAAAGGACACCTAGAACAAAAAACATGGGTTTTTATCGAAAAAATAGACCCCCACAACCTAAAACAAAGCTGGAAAAAGAGTAACCAACCGCCAACCTGAAACCATTTCCCACCCAAGAACCATTAAGATTTACATTTAGAATTGCTCTTATGGGATCAAAGAGTCATGTCAGAAGAAGGCTTATAAAACTTAGTTTCCTTGCCCTTAACAAAAATCCATCCCTCTTCCACTTGCGCTGCCTTAACATGCGAATCCAACACACCAAAATCCTGAGAATGAATGTTAGCAACCATTGTATCAGCCTCACCAAAACCAGCAGACAGCAAAGGCAAAACCCTAGCATCACCAGTCCGCCTCAGCTCGACAGACACAACCGCACCAGAACCAGTAGGTGGCAAAACCCTAGCATCAGCAGGCGACGAAACAGGCAAGGCCAAATCAAAAGAGTCAGTAGATTTGGAATTTTCAGGGAGTCGCTAGGAATGATAGCCTAATCGTTATCACCAAAAGAAGCCTCTTGAGTCCCATTCACTCGGGAAACATCAGGAGACACTTGCCCAGTTTCAACAACCCCACCAAGAGAGACAACTAGAGGGGATGCCCAAAGATCCTGTGGTTCCAAAGCAACCACCTTAGAAAAACTCCTTGGTTGATCGGATATCTTCGAAACCGTCTAATGTTGTACAAAAATGCCTTTCCACCATGTGGCCTTAGTTGCCTTTTTCTCAAAACCACAATGCTCAGCTGCATGCCCAGTTTTAAAACATCTTCTACAATGAAAGGGAATCCCATCATAGTCCAAAGATTGGACCCAAAAACCCTTTAAAGATTTAAGTAAAATTTTAGCAGACAACTCATTTGAAATATCCAGATCAACAAGTATGCGGGCAAAGGTGGAGTGGAAAATATCAGAGGATTAAACATCCACCATCAAAAAATCACCAAGGGCATCTCCCACTTCCTCTAAAAGGGTATCATTCCATAAATGACATGGGAGATTAGAAAGCCGAACCTAGGTCAGAATCTTATTAAACATTTCAATAGAAGGTTTAAAATCAGAGTGCCAAGGCTTAATCATCAACAAAAAATTATCCTCCCAGCTAAAAAAATGATCACATAAAATTTTGTTTCTATCTTGAGCATTATTAAACTTTGCAACGAAAAACCCCTTAGCCATGGCGAAAATATGAACTTTACCCGTGATAAGAGTCTCCCAATGTTCAAATATCCAAGCATGCAGCTGAGGAAGAGAAGGTCAAAATCCCCTAAATCAATAGATCGCACCATGTAAAGAGAGGATAAAAGCATTATAAACAATTTCCTGTGCCGTATCATCTTTCAGATTGACGGATATGGCATTAGTTACCAAAATGAACCCACCAAACGACTCTAGGCCATGGCTTCCGAGTCACACCATGCCCACTAGGCTGCACACCAACAACAATGGGACGGGAGGACGTAACATGGAGTCCATATCATTGTAAATCTCATTCAAACATGGTTGATATGTATTGGCATACTTAATCATATCCATGATGGGCTCAATAAAACTTGAAATATATTTTGCTTTGACTTTTTTGGGCTCTTTATGTTTATAATTACCTCTAAACACTCTAAAGGTATTGATAACCATGACACACAATGTCTTTTGCACCTTCACAAGTTGTTTCAAGACAATTGTGTGATGTGAATAAAAAGTTAGCACCTTATCACAGTGCAAAAAATAAAACAAATTAAAAAATTAGAAAGTAGCAACTTGACAATTTTGTTTAATTTAAAAAAACAAAACAAAAAAAAACATATTTAAAAAAGCTAAATAAGATAAAATCACCATTAACAACTCCAAGTTATAGAAGGCCCTAAAGATGGCTTGTGACATATGGTGATTTGTTCAAAACATTTGAATCTTCCTAGCATTTATGCATATTTCTTCAAGTCAATATTTTGCACCATTAAGTTGAGAGAGTGGATGTCACATGGTGTCTAAAAAATATGCCCATATTTACACTTCATTATTGAAATTGATGTCGTACAATTTTTAGCATTGTGTGTTATGATTTAGACAACATTTTTAAGGTCCACCATCTTAATGGCTTGTATGAGGGTATTGAGAATAAAAATTGCATTCTTTACTTGCCTCTCACATCAGTTTCTATAAAAAACATCACCCTTTAGGATACATAATGACAATAATTAGTGGTCTATGTTTGACATCCTTACACCATTAGAAATGAACACTCCTATTTTTAGTCATTTACCCTTGATTGCTCTCAATGATCTCTTTGTGAAAGTTTATTTTGTTGGCTAGTAAGGTGTTACATACCTTTTTATACCTAGGACTAATGTAATCAGCTGATGCATTGGTGATTGTTATCACCATATCTTTCAAATATGGTAATCTAAGAACTGTCAATAAAGGAAGCCCATTTTTTATAAATGCAATAAGCAATGCTCTTATTTGTAACCTCCCTTTTCTCTTTCTTGATGGCCTTTTTCAAAGGTCCTCCTTTATGAGAAAGTATTCTCTTGTTGAGAAGATGATTACGATATAAAATGATTTAGGCTAGCTGATTGTGTTAAGCCACTTGAAGGTTTCTGTGACCCTTTCTTAGAAAGAGGATGCATTTTTTATTTTTCTCTACTACTTGTCATGTTGACATCCTCTTGTGCTTTGATATGTCCCCTTGTCTGTTGTTTTGACACTATTTTTTAATTCAATCCTAGACAAACTTGTATTCCTAAGATGAGAATATGCCACACCAGAGATTACTTTAGTGGCGAATATTCGCCAATGGCGAATTTTTCACCTCGGCCATGTCAGAAATGGCGAATATTTTTGTACCGACTGGGGGTGGCCATGTCGGCAGAACATTATCAATTTCCATCAAAGTCATGGCCCGATCGCCATATGTTTTATGCAATTAAATGTTTCTATGCGATGATTTCGCCAATACAATATATGGTGGACACACGGTAAATTTAATTGTTTCGCCTACACTCTCCGAGGTTGCCTTAATAGATGACCTTAATTCGCTTATAGGCATGTGAAGATTTGTTAGCCAGGGGGACCCAATTCGCTCGACATCTTGCCGACGTGTGTCTCCATTCACCCCAACTTTCGCCAACTATATTGTATTCACCTATTATTTGGACGACCTATAATCGCCTCGAAAATTACATAAGTTGTGTTATAGTTACGTGAGATTCGCCAAATATTTGTATATCATACAAAATTCCCGTGAAATTCGCCATATAAGGATTGGTATAAATACATACAAAGATCAGATCTATCTCAACACAATCTGGTGGGTTCTAGGCTCTGAATTCTGATCAATAGCGAAGCTTCAGACCAAGGAAAATCATTGTTGTTGACTGCATTGGCGACAACTAGTGACCTAAAGCCTAGAGGTGAGCGGTGATATTTTTGAAGTGGTATATTATACATTATAGTCTATTATTGCTTCTTCAACAAATTGATATTTTTTTGGCAGCCTTTATTTCGTTGGAGATGTCGAATAGGAAGAGGGGTAGGAAACTTGAATGTGGGGAAGGCCAGGAGAGGCCAACAAAAAGCAAAATGTTGTCTTCGTACTTTGGCATTGGAAAAGATTGTGAAAATCAGGAAGGTACATCATCACAAGTACAAGTACAAAATTCGCCACCTACACTGCATGTTGAAGACGATGGCGAACCTGATATCTCAGATCAGGATGATCTTGAAGAAGATTATCTGGTAGATACACAAGTTAGCCGGAATGATATAATCGACTTGGGTGATAATGCCATTGATGATAATGCATAGAAGGGGAAAAGAAAAGCCATATCAAAAAAGGGTGAACCACAATAAAAAAAGCATCGGGAGTGGGATATGTCAGTTAGGAATTTTCAAATTAATTGGATCCATTCATTGAACTAGTGGAGAATCCAATTGAAGGTGAGCCTCCAATAGAATGCAGGTGTAAGATTTGCACTTGGAAACATAACAAGGAAATTAGGTTGCAACTAAAATTTGACACCATAGAAAAGCATATGGGTAAAGTATATGAAAAACAAATGATAGATGGGGTTGAAAAATCAGTGATAAGATGGAAAACAAAGGAGGAATGTAAGCATGTGAGGAACGCCGAAGAGTATTATTTTCATGACAAATTACAGACGAAGCCTGTTGAAGTTAAAGGTTTCTATTGAAGCTGTTTTTGGAAAAGCAATGCAAATAGAACAACTGGGAAAAGCTGTTCAATTAAGCGTTGTTTTTCATATTTTGAGCAGAGGGCATGCTATGACAGATTTCCCATCAATTAGTGGTTTATTACAGTTTTTGAAAGTTCCTAACTATCCTAATAGACACTGGTTAGTAAACAGTGGATATGAATGGGCAAGTTGTCTTGCTGAGGTTGAAAAAGAAGATGTACAGGAAAAAATAAAAGAGTCAAACTTCATTGCATTTTCCTTTAGACGAAGTTATGGCAGTAGACAATACTTCATGGGTATGCATGCATGTTTATATTGTAGAGAATCATACCCGCCAACCTCATCTACTATCTATTGCTAAAATGAAGGAGAGTGCGACAACGGAAAATTTATTTCAACTAGTAGAGAGAAGTTTAATTGAATATGGAGGTATGGATGACATGACGATAGCCAAAAAATTGGTTTGTGTTGAGCAGATGGAGCTTCAGTAATGCAAGTTCACAGGAACGGTCTTTGTACAAAGATTGAAACTTCATTTGCACCGTACATTACTGCAATTCACTACATGGCTCATAGAATGAATCTAGCTTTTGGAATTGTAAGCAAGTTTGCTTCGGTTAAAAAAATTGAAATTTTAATCAGAGAGCTCTACTCACACTTCTGTCGAAGTCCCGAGCGATTTATGGAATTTCAACACTTTGCTGATGGATTAACTGATGGGAACAAGCTTCTCAAGGATAATGATACCAGATGGATCTCTTTGGATGGTCCAGCGCATCGAGTGTTTTTAGAATATCCATCCTTGATTGGACTATTTCACACAACTCGCGACGAATCAGATCAACTGAAATTTCCTGAACTTCTTGGCAGGTTAAGTAATTTAGAGACACTCTTAACTTTAGCAGCTCTTCTGCCCATGCTAGAGGAAATGAGGAATATTATGAAGGCTGCCAAAAAAAGAGCTCTGTATATTGCAGAATATGCTACGCTGCGTAAGATGACAAGCATGACCCTCGACAATCTCTATCGAAATCAACCAACACTATCTGATGAAAAATTTGTTAAGTGGCAGACACTCATAGATTTGAACAATCTTGATAACTTTTTACAAATCGGTGCAGATGGGGAGGTATGTGCCAATGTTCGAGGAGTTGAGATACCAATGCACTTCTATGCCATGGTCGACTCCGAGGAACTAGGAAAGCGCCCCAGGAAGCAACTAGCAAGAGTTACAAGGGAAGATTTCGACAAGATTGTTGAGACTTTAACTACTTCTGCGAAGAAAATTACATATGATCTTTCTCACAAATTAGAAGCAGATTCCCTCCTGACAACCTAGTCGAAGCCATGTCTATTGTGTTTCCTCATTATTGGAGCTTCAATAATGCAGCTGATTTTCGAAGTAAGCTATTGACTTTGATAAAACAATTTTGCATATCCAGAGAATTGAATGGAGTAACTATAAATGGACTATTAGACGAAAATCATCTTCGAGAGCAATCATCTTGTTTTGCATACACTATGAAAGAACAATATGTCAAAATGAAGAACCCCCGCGAAGAGGGATCGGTAACAAGGCTTTGGAAATCTATAGCTGAGAACTTAATGTTGCATGATTCAATGCTAGAATATGTGAAGCTTGCTGATTTATGTCTTACCATGATATTGGGTTCTGTGGAAGATGAGAGAGTTTTTAGTGCTTTGGGGTTCCTAAAATCAAAGCTAAGAAACAAACTAGACAAAAATTTAGAAAATTGCTTGAGGCTTTATACATCTAGGTATGATGTCCACACTTTTCCTTACGATAGGGCACTGCAAATCTGGAGGTCCAAATGTGAAAGAAGAGGTTTGGGCAACACTTCAAACCAAAGTGCTAGTGGGACTATTGACTCATGTACTGGACCTATTGGTAGCATTGAGATGTAGTTCAACGAAGGTATGCAAACTCAAAGTGAAGAAACCACATACAAGAATCAATAAAGCACTGAATTTGATGATGATGAATGACAACTATAAGAGATTGGTATTTATTAATCTTATTACTGTATCTCATCATTTATATTACAAAAACATATTACTTTTTGCAATTAGAATTTAATATTGATTTGTAATTGTATTTTTCAACTTTCTATTTCTAGATTTAAAATAGCATAATAAAAAAAAACCATAATGTGTTTATTGATACAAAGATATTTATTGTTTATTTATACATGTTTGAGTCTCAAATCTATGTGATACATTTCATAACCATATGATACAATTCATTCAATAGTAAAACACATGTCGAGAACTTAGATTTTCATTAATTCTTTCAAAATATAGCCATATGATACAATTCATTCAATAGTAATACACCAATATGTGTGATTCTCCATGCCAATTGCAAAAGTGAATACAAAGTTTCAGAACCCTTTGCAAATGACCCTGAATTCCCTTTTATAGAAACAAGGGAGCAACAACAGCTTCAGGTCGAATTGCAAGTTTGCAACATGTGAAAACTGAACATCAAAATCACAAACTCAGCACAGATTTATATGGCCATCACAGGCCGTATTAGCAATTTAACATCTGCTACATGTTTGATGTCTCCTGTAACCTTGTTAAAAAAAACAGAGTTCAAAATTAAATATTAATTCACGCCATGACAAATTAAACATAGATAATAGCAATGCCTAAAACCTACTAATCAGAAATACAGAAATGCATAAATGTTAAAGCAAGGGAGAATTTGAGAATACAAATTTACTGGATGAAGTTTTGCACTGTGCATCATAGATTCATAGGCTGGATTAACAAAATAGCAATAGCGAGTGCTGTTTTTTCCTATTCATAAAATAGATTCATAGGCTGGATTAGCAAAATAGCAATAGCGAGTGCATCATAGATTCATAGGCTGGATTAGCAAAATAGCAATAGCGAGTGCATCATAGATTCATAGGCTGGATTAGCAAAATAACAAATAGAAAAAACATAAAACCTTGAAATTAAGAATAAAAGAAGAAAATTGTGTAATACATACTATGATTCTTAAGAACTTTGTGCCAGTTTTTGTAGGGTGCTCCACTCTTCGTCTGATGGAAGGTCAATATTCTGTAAACTATGGAAAGTCAACTCCAATTTCATCAACGTTCCATATTTAGAAGATTTACTTGACATCACTGTTTCATCCAATACTGAATTTAGAGTTGTAAATGGTTGGATAAATTCCAGAAAGCTTTTGGGAGTTGTGTCCTTTGGAAGCAAGTCTAAATCAGACTTCATTTTTATCTCCATGCTTTTTTTGTAAGCTTCTTCTCTAATGAATTTATTTGATGTGTCAACAGGCTTAGGTAAACCAAGTTTAATCAAATTATTTTTCTTTTCTTGCAGCTTCAATATCTTTTTTCCACAACTATCCATAACTTCTGTTGTTTCCCTTAGCTTCTGGCATTTTTTAATGATAGATGATGTCTTAACTGTGGCATCAATACGGCTTTTAATTCCCTTGGATGCCAAGTAGCTGTCACTGGAACTGTAGACTACTTTCAGAGTCTTTTTTGCCATATCATCTTTTGAATAAACATGTGTGCTCTTCTCATAGTGCCCTTTGATTTTTATAAAAATTAGTCTCAGACTTTCATTCAATTCAAACCATTCACACAACTTCTCACTCCTCTGCATTATTTGCCGCCAAATGTTTTCTTGTATATACTTTGTTGTATTTTTCATATTATCTTTCAATCTATCCTCCAAAGTTTTTATTTTATCATTCACATTGTGCAGGTCTTCTTTCATTTGTGCACATTTTTTTCTTTCTTCCTCTACTTCCTCTTGCAAATGTTTTTCTTTTTCTTTTTCCTTCCCATGATCCAATAGGTCCTGTAATTTTTTCATTTCGGTGGCAACAGGCTCATAACTTTTGTATAATTTTTGAAAACTGGCTTTTTCCTCAACAATTTTTTTACTGCTTTTAGCCAGTTTTTCTGTCAGGTCCTTCAATTCTGCATCCTTCTTCTCCTACTCTGCAATTTCTACTGTAGAGCTCGAATTTTATATCCTTTTCTGTAAATCATTGCACTTGCTATCTGCTGCTTTCCTCCTTTATTTTTTCGTTTTCCAGGTCTACCTGTAACTTTTCTATTTGTTTCTCCAGTTTATTTTTTTCTCTCTCCACCTTTAGCAGTGAAGTGTAGACCACTTCGTTAGTCCTTTTTGACATACTAATTTTGTCCACATTATATACTTTGGAAAAATCCATTTGGAGGGTGCTAACTTGAAATTGAGAGGGATCTATCTAACTGTGTGGTGGATTTTTATCTTTAGATGGGCCCGGGGGCATAACAACCATGAACTCCATCATATCTTTCTGTGGGTCATATGTTGGAAATACCTTGTTCCTTGCAGGTTGTTCATTTACAACTTCAGACACGAAAACCCTATGAAATGCTTTCTTTTTTTCTTTATTTGCTTTTGTTGTGTGTTCATATTTTTCATAGTAATCACGAAAGGTGACATAGGAATACCATAGGCTCCAGTTCCATTTATTCATGTGGTTTTAACTAATGCTTGACTAGGATTACCAACAACAGTTCCTGATGCTGTCCCACTCCCACTAACACTTTCATGTGTAGTTTTTGTTAATGAATGGTAGCTTATGCAAGATAAGATCTTCCTAACCTTCCTTGTTTTGTTATTTACATGCTTCATGTCTGATTTATTAAATGCTATAAGTTATCGGGTTATTAGCCGATACATACTTGCTATCGGGTGCATAACCATTGGTACCGGTTCACATCTATTATCAGGTTTAATTATATTGGGCATATTTGTTATCGGGTTTAATGAAAACACCGCTTCATTTGGAATTAACATTGGTTAAACAACTGCACCGGTTGGATTACATACATCGTGCACTTTGAATCATCGGTGTTGATATGAACTGATTCATTACATTGACCAGTCATTATATTATGATATTACAATATGCTATCGGTGGTTTTGAATCGATAAACAACATTGTGTTAATGGTATAATTACAAAGGCACCGATCAATGGGTGCATTGATCGGTCATGCCTCAAAGGCATGATCGGTCAATACACCAATTGACCTGTTGCCTAAATGATATATATGTGAATTGAATTCATTTGGAGAAGACATAGAAAATATTAAATGATCTCTCTCCTTCAGACCTACAGATAAAATCAGAATTATTAGACATTGACATAATTCCTCATATCCATTTATAGCATACATAGTTCATAACTTGTTCTTTAATTGAAATTGAAATAAATTTACATGGTATCAGAGCCAAGTTAATCGAACCTAAGCCTATTCAATTTTGATAAAATTCAAGGACTAAGTTACAAACTACATCACATTTCCATAATGGCCAACGCTATCAGATTCGAAGATAGACTCGGAGGTAGCGAAGATTTTTCAACTTGGAAGTTTAGAATCAAAATGATTTTAAGAGAAAACAAAGTTGATTCATATGTCCAAACTGAAAGTGCACAACCAGAAGATGAAACCGAGAAATCCACATGGATCGAGGGAAATGATAAGGCTATTAAAATAATAGTGGATGGGGTAAGAAATAATATAATGCCCATCATTAGAAAGCAGGGGACGACTTATAAAATGTTCAAGGCACTTGAAAAGACATTTGAGATATCAAATGCAAGTCGTACTCTAGCACTAAAACGAGAAATAAATCATATCACCATGAACAAAGGGGAGACAATCAACGCCTACTTCATGCGGATATCGGTTCTAAAAGATGAACTTGCAACTTTGGACTACGAGATCCGAGGCAAATAACTAACACTCATTGCTTTAGATGGGTTGCCTAGTGGATGGAGCACATTCGTCCAAAGCATCAGTGCAAGGTCCAAATATCCTAAGTTTGAGAGACTAAGAGATGACTGTCTACAAGAAGAATCCCGATTGAGCAAGGTAGGAATAAAACATAAGAATATAGATGAAGACTTGCAAGTCCTAAATACAAACATCAATAAAAAATACAAAAAGAAGCAATTCAGGAAAAGAAAAGCTAAACAAGGTAAGAACACTTCTAAGAAAGACCTATCACATGTTCAATGTTATAGGTGTGACAAATTCGGACACTATGTTGCAAACTGTCCGGAGAAAGGGAAGCAAGCCACATTTGCAAAAGTGAAGAAATCTAGAAAAGAAAATGACTCCGAGAACTATGTCCTCTACTCAACACTTACAAGCCATACTTCAAACAAATCTAACTCATGGGTGATCGACAGTGGTTCATCCAGACACATCACCGGCTTTAGAGAAATACTAGACTCCATGATAGAGAAAGATGATGAGGAAGTAACCATCGAAGACAGTTCTTCACATCCAGTCAGAGGAATTGGAACCTGCACCATCAAACTGAAGTCAGGCATGTCACTACGACTTGAAGAAGTACTATATGTTCTAGGCATCAAAAGAAATCTAATCTCCATATCAGCACTAGAAGATCAAGGATACAAAGTGACCTTCATGGAAAACAAGGTGTTGGCTTGGCCAAAGAGATCCTCCATCAAAGACGCTAAGGTCATTGGTCGAAGACAAGGCTATTTGTATGAGCTATGTACAAAGCCCAATCTAGCATTGATCCATGAAGCAATTAATGCAAATGAAGTATGGCACAGGAGATTAGGTCATTTGAATTATAGAGCTTTGTCAACCATGGGAAACCTTGTCACAGGTCTACCTAAGTTGAAGCAATATCATTCAGAGGCATGCAAAGGGTGTGCCTTAGGTAAAAATACCAAAAATGCATTTCACTATAGTACCAGGAAAACTAGCAAAGTTTTGGAGTTAATTCATTCTAATGTATGTGGACCTATGTCCGTACCCTCGCTAGGGGGATTTTTGTACTATGTAATTTTTGTTGATGACTACTCTAGGAAGACGTGGATCTACTTTCTGAAATATAAAGAATCAAAAGAGATCTTAAGTAGGTTCAAAGAGTTTAAAACATTAACAGAAAATCTCTCTGAAAACAAAATTAAAACCTTAAGAACTGACAATGGGGGGGAATACACATCAGAACTATTTAAAGACTTTTGTAAAAATTCTGGGATTAAGAGGGAGTTGACAATACCTTATAATCCACAACAAAATGGAGTAGTTGAAAGGAAAAATAGGACCATAGTAGAAGCTGCCAAAGCCATGATACTAGATCAAAATCTAAACTTGAACCTTTGGGCAGAAGCAACTAACACTGCTGTGTACATACAAAATAGATGTCCTCATTCACACCTTGAAGATAAAACTCCTAAGGAAGTCTTTACCAAGACAAAACAAGATATCAGGCATCTTAGGATATTTGGGTGTCCGGTCTATATTCATGTACCTAAAGAGAAAAGACTAAAACTAGAACCCTCTGGAAAAAGGGGAATACTTGTAGGATACAGTGAAACTTCTAAAGCCTACAGAATCTATGTACAAGGGCAGAGAAATATTGAACTCAGTAGGGATGTAATCTTTGAAGAAGATTTAGCCTTCAAAAGGGCTCAAAATACAATAGAACCTGAAATTCATAATCCTACTCCTAACCTAGAAGAAGAACTTACTCCTGAGCTTCAGAGGGAGTATCTTGAGGAAACTATAAGTGAAACACAAGACCCACCTATAGATAATCGCAAGAAAAGACCACTATGGGCCACTAAAACTATAGCAGATGCTCAGAAGTTCGCTGCTCCTTCAGGAACCTTCAGAGAAAGCAAGAGGCCTAATAAATTCATCAACTATACTGCACTTATGAATGATCTATCTAAAGCTGAACCTAACAAAGTTTCAGATGCACTCAAACAACAAGTATGGATAGATGCCATGACTGAAGAATATCAGTCCATTATGAAGAATGATGTTTGGGAGATTGTTCCTAGGCCAACCAAGAAGTCCGTCGTGTCTTCTAAATGGTTGTTTAAAATCAAGCATGCTGCAGATGGCAGTATTGAAACACACAAGGCCAGATTTGTAGCTAGAGGGTTCTCACAGAAGGAAGGAATAGATTACGAAGAAACATTTGCACCTATTGTCAGGTACACATCAGTACGAACTGTCCTAGCCATTGCAGCAGCAAAGGGGTGGAAGGTACATCAGATGGATGTTAAGACAACATTCCTAAATGGCGAGATTGTGGAAGAAGTCTACTTAGAGCAACCTGAAGGGTTTGAAATTCATGATGCAAAGTCTCATGTGTGTAGACTCAAGAAAGCTCTTTATGGGCTCAAATAGGCTCCCAGAGTTTGGTATGAAAGAATTGACACCTATCTGTCAAAGCTGGGTTTCTCTAAGAATGATGCAGATCCTAATCTCTACCTCAAAAGAAATAAAGGTGATATGTTAATATTAATTTTATATGTTGATGACTTATTAATTACAGGAGATAATCACCTAATAGATCAATGCAAGAAAGATCTATCCATAGAATTTGATATGAAAGACTTGGGGCTTCTTCATTACTTCCTAGGATTGGAAGTATGGCAGAATTCTGATAATATTGTACTGAACCAAGGGAAGTACACCTTGGACATATTGACAAGATTTAGAATGCTAAACTGCAGACCCATGACCTCTCCTATGGAAACCAACTTCCATAAACTTAAAGAAGTAGCAGCAGAATCAAGACCTACTGACCCCACTCAATACAGGCAGATGATTGGGTCCCTGATGTATCTAGTAAATACAAGGCCAGATATCTGCTATGCTGTTAATGCCTTAAGTCAGTTCATGTGTGAACCTAAGGAGATACACCTGGTTGCAGTAAAGCATATAATGAGATATCTACAAGGTACCCTAAAGCTTGGTCTTAAATATGAAAAGGTTGACATAGATCTACATGGATTTACAGATTCAGATTGGGTTGGCAGTGTGACTAACAGAAAGAGCACTTCAGGGTGCTGCTTCAGTTTAGGGTCAGCCATGATATCCTGGATCAGCAGAAAACAATCTTCAATAGCTCAGAGTTCCACAGAGGCTGAATATATTGCAGCTTCAATGGCTGCCCGAGAAGCAGTATGGCTAAGGAAATTGCTCGTGGGATTATTTGGAGAACCTATGAAACCTACAGTCATTCAGTGTGATAATCAAAGCTGTATAAAACTTTCTGTAAATCCATTATTTCATGACAGGTCCAAACATATTGAGATTCCATATCACTATGTACGAGATATGGTTGACAGGAATGCGATAAAGTTAGAATATGTGTGTACAGGAGATCAGACTGTAGATATTCTAACCAAACCACTTTCAAGAGTGAAGGTTGATCACTTCAGAAAGGGTTTAGGTATGATAGAAAGGTAATCTGCTTTGTAATCTATACTTACATATATTTAAGATGTTTAATGTGTAAACTTCTTTGTCATGTCTAGACTATCTCTTGGCTTCCTGCCACCTGTGTTCATATCTAAGAGGTGACGATCTCTCAGATACTAAACACTTGTATGTAGACATCATAAGGTGACGATCTTATGATAGTCAAACCAGTAATCATGTTGGATCACTGGTAAGTCATGGATGTGCCATGACTATGTTGTGATACAACATTTGTACAAATGTTATTGCATTATCACAACTTGGATATGATGAGAACTTAAGCACTTCTCATATGGTTATCCTTGTATTGCGTGTTAGGCAATACTGATATCACATGTAGGTGATATCTCAACCATTGATCATGTTGGATCTCTGGTAAGTCATGGATGTGACATGACTATGTTGTGATAAACATTTATAAATGTTATTGCACTTATCACAACTTGGATATGATGAGAAACTAACCTTTCTCATAGACTTATCCTTAAGTATTGCATGTTAGGCAATACTAATATCACGTGTTAGGTGATATCTTGATGAATCTTACAGATCACATGTTTTGATGATTTCTCACATGATCAGGTGATGATTCTCTTACTTTTATCACATGTTAAAATAATACTTTATGTCACATGCTCAGGTGATGTTCTTCTATTTTGTATCATATGTCTTGATGGTACTTCTCATGTATAAATGATTTTTGCTGACTGACATTATCTTAGTTATGAAAAGGAAATGTGATGCAGGTTGCCTTATCTATCTTCCAAAGCTAAGAGGGAGTGTTAATGCATGGTAGCTTATGCAAGATAAGATCTTCCTAACCTTCCTTGTTCTATTATTTACATGATTCATGTTTGATTTATTAAATGCTATAAGTTATCGGGTTATTAGCCGATACATAATTGCTATCGGGTGCATAACCATTGGTATCGGTTCACATTTGTTATCGGGTTTAATTATATCGGGCATATTTGTTATCGGGTTTAATGAAAACACCGCTTCATTTGGAATTAACATTGGTTAAACAACTGCACCGGTTGGATTACATACATCGTGCACTTTGAATCATCGGTGTTGATATGAACCGATTCATTACATTGACCAGTCATTATATTATGATATTACAATATGCTATCGGGGGTTTTGAATCGATAAACAACATTGTGTTAATGGTATAATTACAAAGGCACCGATCAATGGGTGCATTGATCGGTCATGCCTAAAAGGCATGACCGGTCAATACACCAATTGACCGGTTGCCTAAATGATATATATGTGAATTGAATTCATTTGGAGAAGACATAGAAAATATTAAATGATCTCTCTCCTTCAGACCTGCAGATAAAATCAGAATTATTAGACATTGACATAATTCCTCATATCCATTTATAGCATACATAGTTCATAACTTGTTCTTTAATTGAAATTGAAATAACTTTACAGTTTTCATAGTCTTTTGAGGTGTGTGATCTAAAGCTCCAAATGATTGATTTGTAGTGTTAGTGGCACTTGATATAGGATTCTCAATAGTATGAGATTGAGTATCTACCTCTAGCTGCCTCTTGCGAGAGATATTTTGTTGTTACCCTTGTCCAACACCAAGACAACTAGTATCAGTAGTAGTACCCATGCCAAACCCACCAATCACAATGGCCCTTGACTGAACAATAATAGGAATGCTATCCCTAGATTCCCCACCAGTGGTAGTGGCACTTGATTCACCACCAATGGGAATACCATGCTGTGGTGGTGGTGGTTGTGGATTTGAACCTGAAACAAATGTAGGTGGACCCTGAGGGTAATGAGTAGTACCTATCTGTGATGAATCTAAAGAATCAAGTCCAATGACTGGTTTATAAGGACCTTTTGATTTTGTCCGTGATGGAAGTTGTACCTGAAGTGGATACCAATTAAATGCCCTCTCCTTTGGCACCTCGACCACCACCTTCACAACCCATTTTTCCCACAAGGTTTGCCCCTTTGCTATATTTTTCTTTCATGGACTCACTGACTCCACCTAATATTTTCGGGATTGTAGTAGTTGTTGGAGGGGGCTCAACGACAACCTCATGCTCATCATCATCTTCAGTCCTACCATGCTCCATATCCCACAATTTGCTAAACTCTACATCCTCGTCGATGCTCTCAAATTTTGCACTTGTCTTTGGTTCACCGAGATTCCTCCTCATAGTCCAAAAATCATTTATTTTGGTTTGAGTGAAATAATTCTCTTTACATTCGTGCATAATTGATTTGGGAATAGATTTGTTAGGTGGATCAGTAGATTCTAGGTAGAAATTGTAGGACCTCCTATTTTGGATGCCCTAGCTCTCCTCTGTTGCCCTCTCTGTGTGCATTTGCAATGCCATAATTTGTGATGAAATTTGTTTTGTTGAAATGTTATTGTCAGCTGCAATTTTCTCCATCTCTTTTTTAACCTCATCCCAGGAGTCCATGTTTCTAAGCTTTTCTAGCAATGGTTTACTTTCATGTTGACATAACGCTGAAGAGTTCCCATTTTTCTTAAGCCTTGCTTGAACTACACCGATTGGATCATACTGCCAGAGACCCTCATCACCAAAGTTAAAAACTGTCAAAAAATCATGTGCCACTTTGAATGCTTTTCTCTCAAATGTGAACCCTCCACATGAGAAAGGCAAGGAAGGAAATATGCTCTTCTTTTGCTGACCATGGAAGTGCCTATCCATGCTCTCCAATTGTCGTACATACTCTAATGCAAATACCCTCTCTGTCACATGTATTGGAAGTCTGTATGGTTTTACTGTCGATCCGTAAAATCTTAACACAGTGAATTCTTCCATGAAGAACCAGTCAGCCAATTCTATTTGACTTCCGAGTTGAATGTAATCTCTACAAGACACAGGCAACCTAGGCATTGGAGTGCTTGTAATTTCATTATACATTGGTGCCAAAAAGAAGTCTACAAAATGGTTGTAGTTCTTTCTGTTATCATGCATCCTTATCTTTGGCGTCCAATCATATATTGGACACTCTGTTTTGTTCCCAGTCTTCTCATCAATCTTATAGCTCACAATTTGAAGCTTGTTAGTCTCAAAAATTGCACGATACTTAGATAGAAGGATATAGCACAAGTAGGATGAGAACCTAAATGTCTTACAAGAACCTTTTTTGATCATTAGTAATTGTTTTTGCATGGATTTTACAATGTGCTCAATAAAATTATATCTTACCGGCTGACCTGCACAATGGATATTATAAGTCATTTCAAGAAGGCTTGCACCCACTTCACTATCATTTTCCAATCCCAGGCAAAACGACAACAAGGAAATAGTATCCCCAACCCATGGAACAAAAATGTTAGAATCATAAGGAGGCTTATGATTCTGATCCAACACAATACCAGTACCACTCTTTATTAGAGCTTTGATAAATGAATCTCTGCAACTTGGATCGAGACTCTCATAATTCCCTGCCAGCTTTTCAAGGTCACTTTGGACGTTTGAGTTTTGGGCTTCAAATCCTAGGTTCAACAAATGAGCAAATTCTCCCTCGTTTATGGACAAAATTTCCTCTTTTGTATTTTTATTGACAATTGCTTTTTTATCTTCATCATAATTTTCGGCGCAGACCATGACAAAATCAGGGCAAGGGAATACTTCAGGTAACACCATGCTTCCCAATCCAACATCCCACGATGCGATTTTATTTGTTTTTTGTTGTAACATTGGGTTGAAAACAATAAATTTTGCTCTGGATGCATCTCCTGCCTTACTAGACAATGTATATCTAATATCTATGATACGCTTTTCACCATGGATAGCAGGGTCATAAATATCATGGTATTCATCAGTGAAACCTGGCGTTTTAACCAGTTCGGTGAGGTACATTTTGTTTTTCACTTGGCTTCTTGTTGAACTACTGCTTCCCATTTTCCCCATCACTATTATTGTTAATAATTCAAAATAATGCTAGATAAAAACCTGAAAATGCTAACCCTCAAATTGGACCACGAGATTACTAAAAGCAAAAAAGGCGGGATGTAGGTGTTCTAGATTTTACTCGGAAATTGGAATTTCTATTTCACTAGATTGGCGCAGATAGTCTCTGTTGCAACTTGCATTCCTCAATCTAGCAGCTGTTTCTGAATCTCCCTCGATTTACAGGTTTGTCCAAGAAATGAAAGACGATTATGATTTGTGAGTCTCTTATTTTGAAAACTCTGAAAAGTAGAAAAGTAAAACCTAAAGGGCGAAATATCTAGAATCATGTTGTAATTTTATTAAGTACTATTAATAACTATTCGATGCCGAAGGACAAAACATTCATTACTTGAGTATAAATTCCGAGGACATTAAGAATCATGTTGTAATTTTATTACTTATTATTAATAACTATTCGATGCTGAAGGACAAAACATTCACTACTTCAGTATAAATTCTGAAGACATTAAATGTAATACGTTCAATTCCGGGCGAAGTTCTCCCAAATGTGTTCACTTCTCACATTCGGGCCGAAATCCACCCTAAGTCGTTGATCTTTGCTCATCCAATGGACGAGGGACCAAGGTACATGTTGTGACTTTACGGGTCTGTTTTTTAAGTTTGTTTAATAATTTTAAACTTCCGCCCGAAAAAGTGTTTAATAGACTTAATTATATTTAATTAAATTTAAAACATTTCAATTTCGGGCGAAGTTCTCCCAAATGTGTTCACTTCTCACATTCGGGCTGAAATCAACCCTAAGCCGTTGATCTTTGCTCATCCAACAGACGATGGTACCTTTTGTCAGTTGTCATGGGTCCGATGACTTCTGCCAGTTTTTGGGCACGTCACCATACTCGTGTCACTTTTTCGAGCAAAGTTCTCAGAAAGCTGTTCACTTCCCACGTTCGCCCCGAAATCCACCCTAAGCCATTGATATTTGTTCATTCAACGGTCGATGATACCTGTTTTCAGATGTAGTGGGTCCTACGACTTCTGCCATTTTTCTGGCACGTCACCATACTCGTGTCACTTTTCGGGTTTGATTTTTAAGTCTATTTAATCATTTTAAACCTCTGCCCGAAAAAAAGCTTTATAGACTTAATTATATTTAATTAAATTTAAAATGTCCAATTCCGGGCGAAGTTCTCAGAAAGGTGTCCACTTCCCACATTCGGGCCGAAATCCACCCTAAGTCGTTGATCTTTGTTCATCCAACGATCGATGGTACCTTTTTTCAGATGAAGTGGGTCCCACGACTTCTGCCATTTTTCTGGCACTTCACCATACTCGTGTCACTTTTCGAGTCTTTTTTAAAGTCTATTTAATCATTTTAAAATTCCGCCCGAAAAAGAGATTTATAGTTTATAGACTATAGACTTAATTATATTTAATTAAATTTAAAATGTTCAATTCCGGGCGAAGTTCTCACAAATGTGTTCACTACCCACATTTGGGCCAAAATCCACCCTAAGCCGTTGATCTTTGCTCATCCGATGGACGATGATGCCTGTTGAGAACTTGAGTGTTATCAGATGTCGTCGGTCCCATAATAAGAGACATTTAAATTTTAAAGATGTGCAATAGTTTGAGATAACTATTAAATATAATGTTAATATTATTTGTAAAAATTTGAAATTCAAAAATAGTATAAAACATGAAACTTAGTTTCTAGAATAAAACAAATAACTAAATATAAATAAAAATTTTAATTTTGGATATACAATTTGAAAGGTAAAAGTTTAATATAAAAAAGAAAACATTCAATATTAAATCTAAAATATTAATTGAAAGTTTAATAAAATTCTTTGAAAATATGTTTACGATATATAATTTTAAAAAATAGTTAAAAAATATATATAAAAGTTCAACATAAATTTAGTGTATTAATTTCAAAAATTGTGTAGTCCTCAACCTGTTAAGGAGAGCAAATTTGGAAAGTACAAATGCCAAGGTGGCGATTAATTGTTGTAGAAGGAGTTGTCTGTGACATGTCGCACGAACGAAGGAAGGGGAGGATGGGAAGAAATCTTTTTCTTGATCTCATGGCATTAATGCCTTATCGTGCACATTCATTACCCGACCTATAAGACAGAGGCATAATTTATTACCTTTTGATTTGTGTACCATTTTTTGCTTTGAAGCATAACAAATTTGTAGTTTGTAGAATCGTAGCTTCTGTAAGACATTTTTTGCAGGAAGTGCTTTTGAAATTGTAGGTGACCATGGAGGCCAATTTCACACTTCGAACATACAAGAAGTTGGTGCCCTTTTTGGGCAAAGTATCTGATAAACGAATGCAAGGACTGTTTAGGTTTAAGGAGGAGAAGTTGTGGGCAGCAGCTCGACTGATGCTTGCAGAGGAGGTGGCACATATCAGTCACTGGTATCGAACTAACATGGAGTTTTACTCTCTGATTCTGGCGTGGGCCTATGAATTCGAACCGGAGGTGGAAAAGGTAAAACTCACATTGGTCAAATTGATTGATGAGGATTTTTTGATTAACCTGGATTCAATCTTGGAGTGGGTGGTGCTAGGAGTTGGCATTCAAATTAAGGAAGGGGACGACCAGGAGGAATTGCTTCCTTTTATTCGTGGCCCAGAGGATGAAATCAAATACCAGTGCCGTGAACGAGCCCGAGTGGGGTTGGAAGCGATGAAACTCTTTGTGAAATTAACGAGGGTGGATGGAGTCCTGAAGGTTTTGCATGTGGTGGCAAGGATGGAGGTTGGTAGGGAATTGAGAGATAGGGCTGAAGAAGGAAGGGCCATACAACTACTGGCAAGCTTGGAGGGTGACCCTGACTTCGGGTGCCTAAATTGCATTCCAAAAATGAAAGCTGAAGTGGCAAAAGGGAAAGCCAAAGCATCGACCTCCAAGGAGGGAAGGGACTGGGAGGAGGTGACCTAGAGGGATAGTGAGACTGAGTGAGCGGCCTATCGACAATGAACTGGTTTTTTTGTCTGCTTGCTATAAGCTATGGGCAGTATTGTTTTCTCTCTGTCTGCGTTTATGCATGCATTATTGCAAATTTTGTATCTTGAAACTTTTTGCATTAATAGAATGAAAAAACCTTTACCGATAAACTTTTGTATCTTGAAACTTTTGAAATTTTGTATTTTGAATGACTATATAGTATATGTTTATAAAATTATAATCAACCATAATCAATGTACAAATAATTAATGGACCGATTTTTTAAATTTTTTTATAGCATTACATAAAAAAGATCACAATATTAAATTTTTTCCATTGTTTAACAAATAATTGCAATAACGTAGCTCATATACACAAAGCATTTGAAAGAAATTAATTAATAAAAATGAAATAGAATTATAGAAAGCATTTTTATATCCATAAGACTGTAAGAGGCAAACTGAAACAACCTGGAATTTGAAAAATTATCATTAATATTTATGCTTTTGAAATTTACAATTTTCTTCGTCTGAGACTTGAGTCCCCCCAAAACTTAAAAGCCAAAATGAGTGAGCCACTGGCACTGAGCCTGCCAGGGTTCGAGGACATAGGAAAAAAAATCTAGGCGGGGCTAGGGCACAGGTAGTGGAATTGTTTACAATTTTGCCCTAAGAATCTGACCCTCCTTCCATGTAGAATTCTTCAGACAGCATAAGGTGAGAGAATTCTTCAATCCACATGTAGTTTGGAAAGTTGTCTAGGAGGAACCATTTCTGGAGGAAGTCCCTGCCAATTTGCGCCCATTTCCTGTGACACGTCAACTGCTCCGCATTCAAGTTTAGGAGAAACGGTTTCCTGGCCATTGGCACTGTTTGGTCAGGGAGAAGAAGCTTGGATAATTCACTCGCCCAAGGGATCCCCACTCCTACTTCTGCAAGGACAACAAGAGTAATGTCGTCTCCAAGGAAGTCTTCCTTAAAAACCTTCCTCAACAACATCAACATATCCACCTTGTCTCCTCCTAGGTCCAAAAGAGACGCTAAGAAGCGAGATGTAATGTCCGTGTTAACACGGTACCTATTTTCGTTTCACAGAAATTCTTTGCCTAGCACCATCCACATAGCCTCATTGGTGAACGACCCAACCTCCTTGCAGACTGATTGGAGGGTTGGGTCTCTAACGAAGCCTAGAAAGGCCCTCTGGTCCTCTGCATAAATGCTTCTCAAGCGGATGGGAGTGTCCATCTTGAGAAAACAGATTAACAAATGAAACAACCTGAGCCTATAAACCTAAAATACCGTGAGCTTCGACGACTTATCTACCAAATAGCAAAGGCTAATTGAAGATGAAAGAAGCAGAGATCGTATATAAATTGTTGAAGCTCTTGATTGTAATAATTACTTCTTTAACCGTATTAACTGCTATAATTTTTTTTAAATCTTTCGTATCTCTGCAAATCTTTCCCATAAATGCACTATTGTGCAAAAATGGAAACAGCTATGAACCGGTACCAAATTGGCAAGTATCACATTGGAAGTCGTGGGGACAAAGTGGATTGCCGTAAGTGAATAGATATATATTAAATGAACGAAATTATCGATCGTGATTCATGACATTTGATATGTGTCTATTGAATCCAATTCCATTCCGAGCACTTTCTGATGATATGTTCTCTTCAGAAAATTGGGCTGAAATAAAACTTCAACCATTGATCTACGATCATCGAACGGTTTAAAATCATTGATAGATTTTAGGTATGTGTCACCCTTCACGTGTCAAAGAGGTCGTGCTTATTGATACATTGTGCAGAGTCCAGACTCAATGTATTATGTGATGTAATGTGATGTGCCTTGTCTATTAATGGCAATGAATTCATGAAATCGCCAATGAATTATATATTGTACCATAAATAACAAAATATTCGCCAATACAAATTAAATAATTTTCAAGCGGTGAAAAAAAATCGCCAATACATTTAAATAATTTTCAAGCAGTGGATAAAAATCGCCAATACATTTAAATAATTTTTCCTTCGGAGTAAAATTTTTCGCTCATACAATTATATATTTGTTTCTTTTAACAAAAATTATTCGCCTCCCACAATAAATATTTTCCCCATAGAACAAGGTATTATTCACTAGAAATTAATGGCATTTTCGTACCCTAGAAAAAAAATCGCCAATACAAAATAATTTTTTCCTCATTTTAAATTTTTTTTTCGCCATCTATATGAAAATTTCCCCTCGAAAATAATGTCTGATTCACTAGGATTTTACATAGTTGCCCGAGGGGGGAGGTGTTTCTTAAAGTTATCCTTGTGCCACACGTGATCTTTCAACCAACTATACAAACTCTCATATTCATTACCATTAGCTACAACACCAACGATAATTTTTAGCATCGGGAAGCTATTCAATTATGCTTGTATGCTACTAAAGATGCGTCTTTGTGTCAATTTTAAATGAGCTCTCTATAGGTTGGGTAACTACTATACTAGAACTATTGACCACCTTCTATAAATAAATCAAAACAAGAAAAAAAAAATCTACAACCCTACAATTTAAATTATTTTTAGTAGTATAAATCCTATGTTATATAAAAATGTTAAAGTTTAAAACATTATTTTTTTAAAATCTTGAAAAAAATGAAAATTTTACTCATCTTTGATGGATAAATCTTCCCCATGCCACTCTTTCCCTCATATTGGAGTTGGTCATTCACTCTCATAGCTTTCGCCTTCAAAGATAAATTCATTAACCATAAAAAAAATAACTATGACAACTTGAAGGGAATAATAATGTTTTGCTCATTTGTGTTTATGAAAGGCAAAATATGTTATAAGCCTTCACGATAGGGAGAAATTAGGAGTGAGTTTTTAATTTTTAATATTTCAGATTTTTTGCATTTGGGCCAATTTTGTCGTGGGTCGAAGGGTTTTTATGGGTAGACCTTGGCAAACTCTATTTGTACTTGGCCTTGTGTAGAACCCATACATGGATCTAGGGAAGTTCAAGGGAACCTTAACAAAGAATTTTTCAATAGCTGGTGAACAAGAGGGGTTGAATATTGGCAACGAATACTTAGGGGTGTTAACTCTTACCACCATTTTGTCATAGAGCATGCATTTATATTTATATGTAGCACAAATTATAATTTACCCTGGGAATGTAGGATAAACAAACAAAGAGTTCTATAATGCACAAATTATAAGGTAGAACACTTGTGTAAGGTTTTGCAAATAAAGTAGCAAGAAAATTGGATATAAATGGCGTTTGCAAGCACTTAGATGTAATGAGTGGTTAGTGGACCATTAATGGTCATGAGAGTTAGCCATTCATGAACTACTGCTTATGAAATATTGTGGCAATAACTTGATTCAAAATTGTGAGATAAAAATCTTGATAAAACATCAAATAATTTTATACACTACAAATATTACATATTAAATCGGATGAGTTGGGGAGTTCTATAATGAATGGATCATAAGATACAACAATTGCTTAAGATTTTGCAAATAAGTTAGCAAGATAAATGAGCTTGATTGTGGGTAAACTCTAAGAATAAGGGTGCTTAACTTAGTATAGTATTTGGATGGATGAACTCTTGAGAAGTTCAGATTTATCACTTATGCAAACATTACATATCAATGAATATTAAGTGAACCATTTATAATCTTGAGAGATATGTTTTTGAACCACTAATAAACTATAAAAAACAATAGATTTTGATTCAAAACTAGCTAACTAAATCTTAATAAATCATCACAAAACAAATAGATGTTGAACCAATATTTTATATATAAATCATTCAATATTTTTATAATATTCTATTAATATAATGCTGAAATAAAAGAGTTATTGAATCAACGTTTTATTTTATTGTGTAAGAAAAAAGTGGTTTGCATTCCACATAATCAAAGGGTAACAATGCTTTAATGAATTTATGGGTCATGATATGGATATAAGAAACCACATAGAATAGAAAGTTTGGAATTGAGAAAAAAATAGATACCACCTATAAATAATAGAAGCACTAACAACAAAGATAAAATAAATCTAGCAATTAATAGAGAAGAAAGCCTAAAGATGAATTAATAGAGAAGAGGGCCTAAAGATAAGTAGCAACTTTCCACATAAATAAAGGTCAACAATCCTTTGATGAATTCATGGACCATGATATGAACATAAGGGACCACGTTGGATGGAAAGTTTGAAATTGAAGAAAAAATGGATATTACCTATAAATAATAGGAACACCAACAACCAATGCAAAAAAATTCTAACAATTAATGAAAAAAAAGACCTAAAGATGAATAACAACTGCTTAGAAATTTTAAATCTTAATCTATCTCCCACTAGACCAATAAGAGTTACATATTTCATAGAATTATTTTTTTTTCCCTAAGACTTCTTCATGTTCTGGCACTAGTTGTGAAAAAAGCCTAGTTAGGCCCCTCCATGCCAAGGGACCCATATTTCACAGAATTATTATTTTTTCACTAAGACTTCTTAATGTTCTTGGCACTAGTTGTGGAAAAAGCCTAGTTAGGCCCCTCCATGCCATGGGACCCCAGATAGCCTTTCCTTGATTCAGTAAAATGTACCTTTCCAAGACCAAATGCTTTTAATGTACAATTATTAATCATAATTAATTTATAGGTCAAATCCTAGAGATGAAATAGTTGTCTTCTAAACTAAAAAGAAGTTGAACTTTGAAGCCTTGCTTATAACAGACAAAATAACCATGGAGTATGGGAAGTGGTTCGTGAGTGGGATACAACTAGTATCCTATCCTCAAATTTCATGCACTTGAAATGTGCCTTAACACCACCAATATCAGTTTGGTTTGAACGAATATAATCATGTGCACTCAAATCAGTCCATATCCATTGTAGAGACCTACACTATGAAACTCATTCACATGTGGTATTTTGGAATATGATACTAGTGTGTGGTAGGGCCATATTTGTACATAGTTGTTTTTGTATGCTTTAACACTAGCCTCGTAGGTGGAGGTGAGGTGGCTGTGGATCAGCCACTTATGTCATTCATATAGGGTGAAACCTCATCAGTGTCATTACATCATGTTTTTAATGCTAGATAACTTCTATATGTTGTTGTTTTGTGGTGGTATATATATGATTTGTCCCTTAACTTTGGGATCAAATTTGTTTGCATGAGAAGTCTTTAAGGTGGGTTCATGTATATGTGATTATAGGATTCTTTCTTTTCAAAGAGATATAATAGAAGTATTGCATAGGTATCCTGAGTTTCATAAATAAAGTCAATCATGCAATCTCTTTTTGGTCTATGATATTTTAAAAATATTTAGGTTTTATTTAAGTCAATGTAAGTTGAATATTTTCTTTTGGTAGTACTTCAAGTCATCTATAATATTTTTGATGTATATATATAACGAGTAAAAACATTCTTAGTTGTTGACAATTTGGATTATAAGCGATTACAAATTAATTTCGGTAATTTTAAGTGTTAAAATATTTTTGAATAATGTTGCAAGTGTCACGTGTCATGGGATTTTGATTATGGTAAACATGGATTTTGACTACAAATAGATTAATAAGAGGGCAATAAAATGCCCAATAAATGACCTGTCCAACAAACAATCGACCCAAAATTAGAGTGTTCAAAGTCAAGTTGTTCCAAAGATCTTCGTTTAATCTCATCTAACTTATGTTTAGGGTTAAAGTCCATTGACACAAGTTCTCGTTTTTTGAAAGAACTAGAAAGACCCAAAGGACCATAAACAGTCTCATCTCTCAATCTTAATGCCCCTCTTTGAGAAGAGCTCTCCATCACAATACAATCTTCAATAGTGTTTCCCCTACCTCTGTTCTTTTGTGATTTCTTAGTGGTGACGATATAATCATAATCAACAATTGACGCTTGTTCTTTTTTCCTTTTTCCTCCAAAAGAAAATAATATTTTTTGTTGCTTGAGCAAACATCAACAACACGGTCCATGTTAAAGCAATAATGACAAAAAACTGAAGAGTCTTCAAACTCAATCTACTACAACAATTTTGATTGCTTGCATGATAGAAAATTCAACAATGCCTAAAAGGAGTTTTGTTGTCAATTTACATTTGCAAAAATAATTGAAAAGTTTGAATAATGTTGTGAGTAGATACTCAAAACTTGCAAGTAATTTCATAGTTCACAAAAGTAGTTATAAACCACACAAGTACATAATGGAGAAAAGTTGAGTTTTGGTGCATTTACGCAATCGAGTTGCATAAGGGCACATATGAAATTTGAGCTATGTTCCATCAAAACAAATGGCAAATTGAAAAGTTTGAATAATGTTGTGAGTAGATACTCAAAATTTACAAGTAATTTTGTAGTTCACAAAAGTAGTTATAAACCACACAAGTACATAATAGAGAAAAGTTGAGTTTTAGTACATTTAAGCAATCTAGTTGCATAAAGGCACATATGCTCTGGTTCCATCAAAACAAATGACAAATGGAAACTGTCAGTGACTTCAATAGTACAGTCTTTGGATATAAGCAACCCCAAAAAATAGCAAATCTTATACAAGGCATCAAACAAAGACAAATTCAGGAATAATATCACTACATAGCATTGATTGATCGGTGTTTTTTTTCGTTTTTTTGGGTTGTTGTTCCAGATTCGATATATATATGTTTATTTACATCAACATCATTTCAGATTACATTCTATGATTCATCATGAAAATATTAAGAAAAACGCTCAACGTTCAGAGAGTTTCTTTGCCATGTGTTCTCAATGGTGATATATACTGAAGAGAATCTTGATTTTAAGGGCACAAACATGAATGGTAATTCTACAGGGTAGATTTTGTTGGATTTGAATGTGTTCCAAAGATGAGAATTAATGGATTTTGGTTTGAAACCTTGATTCATTCAAGTTTTAACAAAATCGTAAAGCATATGGAGAACTGTCAAAAACAATTTCCTTTTGGCAGTCATTGAAGCAGCGAGTGCCTTGGTGAACATGTTTTAACACATGAAAACAGAGCTAATGCTTGTGAATTGATTGTTGAAATGCCTGAAAGGAAGACTGTAAGTGAAATGTTCGACAAAATGTCTTCAAAAATGTTTACGATGGCCATTTGCATTGTGCAGGAAGAAGGGAAAGAATTTGTGTTACATTTGGGAAAATAAATAGTGGGGATTTATTTAGAACTCTGTGTCTGTAATGGTTTTGCCTTGCATCTTGCATATTCCGATGAGGGTTTTATTAAATATCTGAATTCCTTCTTAAATAAGAATTCTTATTTGTTTAAACACTTCTATTTTGTTGTGCTAAAATCAGTTAAAGGTTGAATGCTATTTAATCTGTTTTACACTCTTTTCTTCAATCAAATTGTGTGTTTATAATGGTTTTGCTTTGCATCTTGTCTATGCTGATGAATTTATTTTATTTTTCTGAACTCTTTCTTATATAGTCTGTGAAATACAAAGTTCTTATTTATTTAAATACCTCTATTTCATTGTATTGAATGGGTTAAAATTTGAAAATTATTCTATTCAATTCAATCCACAATTTATTTTTTCTAAATATTTTAAGTTTTTACTTTTTCATATATGTATAAAACCTTATTCATAAATCTATTTGTATAGTGTATTTATTGATAATTTTTATATTAGAAATGTGTTTTGTATATATTAATTTTGGCTTTCAATAATGGACAACCTCACCCATCTTGAGGAAGGGTTTTTAACTCCCTAAAATTCACGTAATAGCATTTTTTTTATGATTTTGCGGATGACCAAAATGCTGGTACATTTTGGGTTTCTAGATATTTGAAGGAACCTCCTATGGAATTGAGGTTGGTATATATATATAACGAGTTATGTTAAAAGACACGTTGAAGCCGTAATATGGCTACTCTAGAAAGAGTTGGTTAAAAGAAGAAGAAATAACAAATAGCCCATAAAGCAAATAATGCTAATGATTAATGAAATCTTTTCATCTCATGATGAAGTGATCAAATATTTTTAGAATTAGATTAAAAAGAGTATTTTTGAAGCTAAAAAATGCAGATCTAGAATTTCGATGAAAGCACCTCAAAACATATTTAATACGCTAAAGGAGTTAGAAAATAAAGAAGAACTTGAGAAGAAAGCTATATTGATAATGGATGAAATCCTTGCATGGAACAATAATTAATTCAAATATTTGTGGAACATGCTTAGTATAATTATTTTAGAGGTTGAAAAGACAACGCCTAACCCTTGAGAAGACCGCAAGTTTGTTTTTCTAATGCAAGAACTTGAAAACATTAAATTTCCAAAGAATTCAAAAGAATTTATTTTGGTTCAAGAAAAAATTTGTACATAACAAGGTTTTCTTTTCTTTGATGTTGATCTACTAAATATGGATCATATTGAAAGGGAAAGAAAATAATTCTCCACTTTTAACAATTGTTTCAATTTCTTAGTATTTAATGAATGTAAGTTGTCCTTGAAACCGTTTATTGAATCTTATGATGGAAAAGTTGTGAAGTGCATTGTTTGCATTGCAAAGACAAAGATATATATGAATTACAAATATTTCTCAACAATGGAAATAATAATACTTTTTCATCTTCTTGTGAAAACATGATCATTGTTGTACTTAGTCAAAGAATTTAACTTGTAACACCCCTAACTTGCATAGTAGAAAATCAAATTGTTGCATCATCCATTCTTTATCTTCCTAAAAAGTGGAAGTCTTTAATCCGATCTTGTTGAAGAACAATTAACAAGGGATGTTGTGGAAAGAAAAAATGAAGATCAATCTAAAATTGGCCTTGGTTAGTTGAAGATACAAGAATAAACTAGTAATTTTTTCTCCTAAAATACATGCAACTTCCATATAAGACAACTTCTTGGGAAAAAGACATGATAGCGAAGAAATTCTATAGAAAAATATTATAAATGAGCCTATTTTTGAAATATTTTCTTGTGAGCATCTCTTTATTTTAGTTCCTGTTGTTTCATCATGACGCTTTTCTTCTTTAATGCTCATTCACTAAATGAAACATGTTGAAGAAAAAAGAAGATATTCACACATTCTTGATAGTTGTTTCAAAAATTATAAGAAATAATGAAACATTAGAAGGACAAACAATTGAACAAAAGGTGAAATGTGACATTGAACATCACATATATATTGAAGAAGGCAACAAAGAGTGCACATAAGGAATTGCATATGGTTCTTAGATTAATGAGAAACTAAGGCTCTCCCAATTGAAACATTCCTTATGTATGGGGATGAAGAGATCACTATTTTACACTTTGAATAGATGCTCAATTTGCAAGTGGTGATCCATGAGATAACAACTCTAAGTTTTGATTATAAATTGGTACACCTCGTTGAAGTCATGTAGAGAAAGTTTGAATAGCTAGAGGCTTTAAAAGGTCATCAAACAAATAGTGATAAGAAAAATGAAGTTCATGAATATTTTCAATATCATGAAGTCTTTATCCCAAGTCAATTTATTGCATATGATGATGATTTTATTTGTGAAGGCATGCTTTCTCCTTTGTTGGTTGTAGAAGATCTTTTTTTTGTTGAAGCCAAGAAGGGGAATTTTTTATTCCCTTCTCCTCATTCTCAATTGTTTGAAAATGAATTTTTTTTTAACTTGTCAAATTGAAGGAGGCAACTTTTGATTATAAGGGAAATGATCTTATATTCATTGAAATAGTTCTCATGAAATGGATGCATAACCTAAACAAACTGATACTCACCCACTTTTAAACCTATACAAATTTAATCAAACTCATGACTCTTTAAGTTTAAATGAATATAAAAATGTGTAAATGACAATAAATATAGTGATATAGTGTAGGTGGAAGTGTTGAAATTCAAGAAAGAGGATCTCAAAAACATTCAAGGAACTTTTTGATTATATAGTAGAGTGGAAAACATGGTGTGATGCACTATTCCTTATGCCCACATGTTTTGAAAGTTTTGAATTTCCCATCAAGATCTAAGAATGATAATTTTATTGGCAAAAAGTATTGGTACTTAATCATGCTTAAATGCCATTCTTAATCATGCTTAGGTGTCATGCTTAATCATGCCTATGTGTCATGCTTAGTTGGCTAGGTAGTTGAGCTTGGTGGTTGGTAGGCTTACCTACTTTTCCCTCCAAAATAGGAATCCAAATTCTTTCATTTCCTATATACATAACCTCATTTGATCAATTTGATCAATCATCTCTTCATTAGCCAACGATTTACATTTCTTTTGTTCCATTTTGGTCAAGTTTCCTTGGAAAATCTTATGGAAACTCCATGAGTCCAACCCATTATTCCACACAAGTACATACTTCTCTAATTATGTTAATGGGTTTGCATAATTTTTGGGAAAATGGTGTTCCCTACCATGTACATAGGTTACTGAGAAAATTTTGTTTTCTTCTATCCTATTTTTGTTATGCATAAGTTTTTTTTATCTTCTCATCCCTTGTGTTTTATAAAGTTCCTTGACTCTATCACCCAATGAATAAGACATTGTTTGAAGCTTGAGATAATTATTGACAAATTATGAAGTATTAATTCTCTTACTAAAATCCCCTTATATGAAGTAGAAGTATATGTGTAATAATATAATTATTTAAATCTTAATTAAAGTCACCCATCCAACATTGGCCTTGTAATGCTAGGATAGCTCATGGTTAAATAAGGAAGCTTCATAGATTAGATACAATTTTTTCACAATCTTAGAATTTTTTATGGTTCTATTAGAATCCCCTTTGCCATGGCATGTTGATACTCTTGAATTACTTTTTCTTAAATGTTGCAATAAATTGTGTAAATATGGCCATGCTACTTGACCTCTTTTAGGGAGTTAGGATATAATGTAGAACTTACTCATCAAAGTAGAATAGTATATTTTATGTAATGTTATTTTTTCTCTAAATGAAAGATTTAGTATATTAGAGTTAATTTATTATATTTTTAGATTTGCTAATATTTTTATTAACATAAGAAGCAAAACAAGGGTGTTGACCCTTAACAAACCTAGGTCTGAGAGTCCTTAATAGAAAGTTAGAATATTGCTATTTAAAGCCTACCAAACCACCAAAGCCTAGAACCTCGACTCAAGAGTAGAGAGGGACACCCAAAACTTGACACAGAGGAGTTTTTTTTTTTTTTGGGGGGGGGGACTTACCCTTCTGCTTGATAGTCCAGGAAATACTATTATTAGGAACATCATGAGAAGGATCAAGTGAGGAAATCCCCATAGAGTTTATATCTGTAACATGAACAAATTGTTGTTGCAGAACCACAACAAGAGTAGATTCATCGACTGCTGCTGTAGAACAATAACAATAGGTGAAGGAGCCTTGAGGCCAGAGGAGGCCACATCAATAGCAACGAAAGGGCCAGTAGGGGCCTCAAAAATAGTAAGAGGCACAACCTCAACCCAGAGGAGTCATCATCCTCTTGTGAGGAGTCATCTAAATCATCAGAATCAGAAGCCTTGACAATTAAGTGATCAATTTTAGTGTCTTTCCATCAAGGAGCAACACATATGTGGTGCGAGAGAGAACAATCTAAAGCTAAGTGACTCAAGAAGCATCTCTGATAGTGATAGATGAGGGCATCATAATCCAACGATTGAGTCTATGGCCTATCCCCAACCATGATAACCAAATTCCTAGGGAGGGGCATAAAGATGTCAATGTCGATTAAAATGTAGGAAAAGGTAAAATGACCCATGGAAGACGTGGAATCATCAACCTTCACGAAATGACTGATAGAGTTACCAATGGCCTCCTAGGGAATTCTCTCAGAAATGAAGTGGAAGATTAGGAAGGCAAATCCATACCAGAAGCACATTGTGTGGTTCAGTATGGGTTAAAAATAAATTTTCTAGGGTTTGAGAAAGAGAGAGTTTTAACTCCCGAAGCCCACAACTTGCCCAACACCAAGTCACGATCATAAGAAGAAGCAAAGGCATAAATGAAAAAGCTTTTAGCACAAGGGTAAAGCTCAATGCTACCAGCAACCAAGGGCTTCTAGGAATCACTCACTGAATGATGGAGGTTAGGGAGAGAAGGCAGGAGCCTAACAAATCTACACACTAGTGCACAACATTGGTAAAAACCAACATTTTCCACCACATCTTGGCCACAAACCACCACAGGGGAGGTCTTGGCACAAGGAAGAAGACAATTCCCCTTAGGAGGATGAGCAACAGATCTAGCCACACGAGAAAAGCTTTGCCCACCAACAAAAGAAGAAGGTCTAGTAAGGGTTAAAAATAAATTTTCTACGGTTTGAGAAAGAGAGTTTTAACTTCCGAAGCCCATAACTTGCCCAACACCAAGTCACGATCATAAGAAGAAGCAAAGGCGTAAATGAAAAAGCCTTTAGCACAAGGGTAAAGCTCAATGCTACCAGCAACCAAGGGCTTCTAGGAATCACTTGCCGAATGATGGAGGTTAGGGAGAGAAGGAAAGAGCCTAACAAATCTACACACTAGTGCACAACATTGGTAAAAACCAACATTTTCCACCACATCTTGGCCATAGACCACCACAGGGGAGGTCTTGGCACAAGGAAGAAAACGATTCCCCTTAGGAGGATGAGCAACAAATCTAGCCACACGAAAAAAACTTTTCCCACCAACAAAAAAAGAAGGTCCAAGAGGGACCTTAGCACCTACAAAAGTCCTAACAGAACCACCATCATCGACGTAGACAACAACAACAACATTGGAAAGAGCAACCATAACACCAACACCCACAGATGAAGGTAGGGTACCATCACAAGCACCCATGGCCTGAGGAGGAGGGGTAGGTGCTTGGGGAGGAGCCAATAGGCCCAAAATCCATGTACCCCCATTCAAACTGGGGGCAACAATGTTAGTAGCAGAGACTGCTACAGAGGCCACTGTAGCATCAATCCCAACTAGAGATGGAGCAACAACCACGACATAGAAGCCATGGAAGACGTTGGAGCAGCCATAGACTGAGAAGGAGAATTAATCGTTGTCGTAGGTAGAGTGGGAGAAATTGGAATGAGACACATTTCAAAATGGTATATTTAGATTCACTAATGTAAATATTTGAGTTTAAAAATAATAAAGTATATCTAGAACTTAGAAGAAATGCAAATAAATACTTGTTTGTTCAAATTAGCATGTTTAAGGTTTTAGCACATTAAATTCACCACCATCAATATATATTTACATCCAAGAATATGAACATCAACGTAATAGAATAAATAACATATTTTAAATTTTTTAATCAAATTAACTCAAAATCATCTATATATAATTTTTTGAATATCCATTAAAAATAATAAGTCTAAAACTTTTTTGACTCAAATATCCTGGAATGACAACTCTCACCCTAAGAAGATTTTAGTGGTATTGGTCCTCATAGCTATGACACACTCTCAAATGTACCTCTGTAAAAACGCGTATGCTTATGCACTATGTCTACACAACACAAGCCATGATCAAGATACTCCAAATATATTGTGTACCTTGAATTTTTTTTGTGGAGTTGTTCTATAATAATGGTTACCAAGTTCTCTTGGCATGATATCATTTCATGAATTATATGACAAACCTTTTAGAGTGTAATTGAGTTGGGATAGGTTGGGGGACTATGTTATTCTACATTCTAAGATGCTCCAAGCTATGAAGCAGTAGGTGGTTAATATTAGGGAGTTATTGTTTTCTTTCCAAGATCACATGATATATATCGATGCCAAGATGAAGATACTCCAAAGTGTATTGTGTACCTTGAATTTTCCTTGTGGAGTTTTCCTACAATAATGGTCACCATAGTTCTCTTTGCATGCCATCATTTTAGGAATTATATGACAAACCTTGTTGATCCCTTGATTGAGTTGGGATAGGTTGGAGGACTGTGTTATTCTACATCTTAAGATGGTCCAATCTATGAAGCAATAGGTGGTTTAGGCTAGGGAATGATTGTTGGATTTCCAAGATTATAAGAAGTATATTGATGCCAAGAGATTGTATTGACAACTATTGATGAGTGACCATGTGTTTGTGAAGTGTAACCATGAAGTATTCTAACTTGTTATATTTTTGGAGATCTTGGACATGATCAATCCTATTACCTATAACCTTCCCTTTCCACCTAATCTTTCACATAATCATGATGTATTCCATGTTTCAATTTTGAGGTAGCATGTTTTGAATTTTACCTATTTTCTTGATTGGGGTGCCTTGTAGGTCAAGGAACACTTACAACATTCTTTGGATCCTATACACATTCTACAACATTGAAGGTTGACACTTCAAGGTTGGGAGTTGGATTAGGTAAGGATCCAGGGAAACTCAATTAACACATGTTTATCTACTTGTGAGGACACAACACAATTGAGAGTTTTGTATCCCCATCTTTTTGCAAGATTTCAAGGGTAAGGCTATTTATAGTGGAGGAGGATGTAACACCTCTAATGGTTTCACTCAAGTAGTTGTATTTTTTTTATTTCACCTTATTGATTGACATGCTTTATTAATTTCGAGTTCAGGTGTTATGGCATGATATTTTATGTTGGAACCTACATCATGGTGCATAATTAAAGATAATTGTGGATGTGTATTGTAGCATCAAAAATTGTACGCACTTGCTAAAGGGGTACAATTTCACACTCGGTTTAGCTCCCGCCTTGGCGCATCTTGCACTTTGCATCGCATTTTCCCTTTAGCACTTAATTAATTAAATTAATTAGGTCTAAGGTTCTATTTCATCATCTTCCACATCATAAAGTTGGGCCCTTTCATTAAAGTGTGCCCTTTTCATTTTATTCCTCCAATACATCAGTTAATCAAAAACCCTAATTAGGTCCTATTTTGAACTTGGGGGCTTGATTTCGGAGGTCAAAACATCTCGAAATCACTTGTAACTTCGGGATTCTCTCTAAAATCATCATATCCGATGGCCCTGAAAATTTGGTGAGAAGTTGCTGGGACTATGGCGCTCGGAGTGCACACGGTCTCAGACATTTTTCTCAAAATTTTAAGAGTGCGATCCAATCATAAAATAAATCTTAACCCCAAGAAATTGGCGGGAGGTTCAATCTCTAGGTCGGCCAAAAGTTGAAATTAAGACCGAGGGTTTCATATATAAGAGCTCTCTTTCTTCATTTGAAAGGATCAGAATTTTGGTTTCAGGGACCTTCTATGCAGCGAAAGAGCAGATCTTTGAAGACTTCAATAACATTCAACATCCATCCATCAAGTATTCATCAATTTCATTCATCCATTTAGGGCTTTGAAGGCATTGAAGAGCAATAAGGGATCACCGACTGAAGATTGGCTTGTACCCCTCCCTTGGGGTTGGGTATGATTTCATGTTGTTTTCATGTCTTTGCATAAGCCTCATTATATCATTTGTATTCATGCTTTAGATCACTTTGCATCTTGGTTTGGAGCATTTACATTATCATTTACAAGCAATTAGGGTTTACTTCCTAGGTTGCTCTAGTTTGCTTACTTGCATTTTAGAATCTTGCACACACACAAGGTCTGCACACACATTACTTTTACAATACAACTTGGCTATTCGTGGAGGTGGAAATCACCAAAGCGGGGGTTTGACTAAGGCAAAACCCTATATAGCCGCCCACCATACCTTTTCAGATATAAGTGCAAATTTTGGGATTCGAACGACGCCGCAAGTTGTAGATTCGACAGAAGCAGACAGAAACTGAGCTACACACCTAATTTCAGGGCAAAAGACCAGGACAGAGGCGTGGGGCATCCTGGTCCTACCAGGATAGGGGCGTTGGGTGCCTTGGTCCCTGGGATAGTGGCGCTGCGCGCCTTGGTCCCTCAGTCGGACAACAAGTTCAGCATTTTCCGACAACTTTTCAGGTTGCAAAACAACAGTTTCAGGAGCAGTATCAGGACAATGGCGCTTGCGCCCCCATCCCAAACATTTTCACTTAGATTTTAACTCCGGGTACGCATCTGCATTCTTGTCTTGTCCTTGTGTTTACAGCTGTCCATTGTTTAATCTCAATTCTGCAATCTTGTTATTAGTTCATACTTGCACTTTGGGGTTAGGAATTGAAATTGCATCATTTTATCTTTCAATTACAACAAAGGAATAGAAACCCTAATAGGTAGCTCGTGGCTCTCTCTTCCACAAAAAGAAGTAGACAAATGTGTGATACCTCTAGGCTCTTTCGTATTCCACAACGTGTGTCAAAAGGGAGGATTAGGGCATGTTAGCCTAGTCTCGCTTTTTTTTCCCTACACATTTTGGTGAACTCGACGTGAACTTATTATTGCTTTCGCTTGCATTGCATTTGTTAGATCTAGATCTAGATTTAGTGTGTTTCATTTAAGTTTCATTTTCAAAAAAAGAAAAAAAAAAGAGGGAAAAGAAAGAGTGTGTTTCTTTGTTTCTTTGCATTGTGTGTTTAAGTTTTATGCAATTTTTTAATTTCAAAATGTCAGATTTTTATTTGCAAGATGTTCATATTTATGATGATGTATGCAATTATGTTGATTATGAGTATAGCCAAGATGAATTAGATGAATCTTTAGATGAGTTTTTGAACCCTAAAGATACCAAACCTTCATTTTACCAAAAACTCATAAACATTGTTACTATGCCATTTCGGTGTGATGAGAAAGATAAGTCGAATGATTCCTCTCAAGGGTACATTCCTATCAACTCTTCCACTAAATCTAGTAACATGGTTGTTTTCAATGATCCCCTCTATGAAGAGATGTCTCCTTTTGAATCAAAAGATAAACCTTTTAATAGATATGATCATGCTTTGTTGGATGATGCTCTTGATGACTTTGTGGCTTTATCGAAATCTTTAAACAAGAACAAAACTTGTAAATTAGTTAACATGATAAACCAGAATGAGCATAATAAGCCTCTCTTTGAAGTCCAAGGTGCTTATCCTTCTCCCACCTTTCAAGTTCCTAAATCACCTCTCCTTACTGTCCAAGGAGGGTATGGTCATGATTCCTTTCTTACTCCGAATAAACCTATCATCATTGTGCAAGGAAGAAAACCTATAAGTCCTTATAGTTATGCCAAGCAATTAACTAGAGAGAGTTATCATGCGGTTGCTCATACTTATAATACTAGAAATAATAGGCAGCCTAATCCTCCTCCTGTTACTCCAGTTTCTCTTCCTAATCCTCAACCAATTCTTCCGCAAGCTCCACGTATTTCACAAGTTATTGGTAAGGAATATGATCTCATAGAACAACTTAAAGCTACCCCTGCTAAGATATCCCTTTGGGATTTGATCCAAACTTCTTCTGATCATCATGGAATGTTACAAGATGCCTTGAAAGATTTGAATGTTCCTCCACCTAATACATCTAGTAATATAGTGTCTTTGGTTAACTCTGTGATGAATCCTAAAGCTCAAATTGTGTTTACTCAAGATGAATTGCCTACTAGTGAAATTCAACATCAATATGATCCCTTGATGATTGTGGTTATCATAAATGACACTGCTATAAGACGAACACTGGTAGATAATGGCTCTGGCCTTAATGTGTGTAGCATTATTCTATTGCATCAGATGAATGTGGATACATCCCTTATTGAGCCTGACTCTCATCCCATTCGAGGCTTTGATAATGTGGCTAAGTCTTCATTAGGTATTATTACCTTACCCATCACAGTGGGACCTGTTACTTTGCCTACTCCTATCCATGTTATGTCAGGAAATCTAACATACAGCTTGTTATTAGGGAGACCTTGGATTCACAGTATGCAAGCTATCCCCTCTACATTGCATAGACAAGTTAAATTTATTTATAACAATAAGACATATACCTTGATAGGTGATACTAATTTTCAAGCTTGTTTGCAAACATCTACTTCCAAACGGAGTTCTTCTAAACCTTCCTCTTCTAGTGATGACTCTTTAAACAAGATACCTATGGATGAATCATCACCCTCTGATAATCAAAATTCTTTGGATGAGTCTGAAGTTCTTGAAGAAGATTCTTCTCAACTTGAATCTACACATGAAAAGGCTTTTGATCCTGAGAAGGTTCTCGCAGAAGACGATTGGGGATCTCTTGACTTTAATCCCACCTTTGTAGGTGAGTATAGGGTTTCTCCTAGAGAGCTCAAAGTTAAAAAGAAGGAAGAAACTAAAGATCAATCAACCTTACCTGAACCTATGAACAATAATTTTGTGGCCGCTTCTCAAACTTCTTCCCCTCACACCTCTAATTCTGAAGAATTTGATTCTTTGTCTTATGAAAAACCACCTTCTCTTTCTGAAATGGCTAATCGTTATGGTCGTGGTTTTCATATTTTAGCTAAGTATGGGTATAATGGAAATGGTTGTGGCGCTCATGAACAGGGGATAAAGGTTCCTCTAGGGAATAATCTTTATGATGAGACCTTTGGACTTGGTTATAATCCCTACAAGCGCACTAAAGCTTCTGAGAGACCATGTATTAGTGTTAATGTTATTTCTACGTCTCTACCAATGAGACACCCTGAGTATATTGATGGGGATACTTCGTGTGCCTATGCTTTGGATGTCTTTCCTATCGATGATGCTTTAGCTGAGTTCTTGGGAGCATATGACACTCTTCCTCGTTATCATCACAATAGGGGATTTCCTTATTGTTTGAACACTGAAGCTTATTTTGGAAGAGAGATTGATAATGATGAGATTGTGGAAGAATTCCCTCAGTTAAAGGATATTCCTCAACAAAGTAATCTTCTCATAAGTGACACCATGGATGTTAAGATGGATCCTTGCAATGAAGAAAAAGTTATTAAAATTGGAAAGTGTTTGGATGAAGAAGAACAAAAATAATATGCAGATTTATTGCATGAATTCCCTGAGATCTTTGCTTGGACATACTCTGACATGCCTGGTAAAAATCCTAAGATTGTTACTCATAATATTGTCTTAGTTCCCGATGCTAAGCCTGTGAAACAAAAGATTTTAAAAATGAATCCTAAGGTAGCTCTGCTTGTTAAGGCTGAGATTGAAAAATTATTGGAGGCTGGATTTATCCGCCCTATTGATTATTCCCCGTGGATTTCAAATATTGTCGCTGTGGCTAAATCAGATAATAAAATAAGAATGTGTATCGAATTTCAAGATTTAAATAAGGCTTCTTTAAAAGATGATTTCCCTCTCCCAAACATTGACATGATAGTTGATTCTACAGCAGGACATGCTTTGTTATCCTTCATGGATGGTTTTTCAGGATACAATCAAATTTTCATTAATCCTCAAGATCAATTCAAAACTGCTTTCACCACTTCTTGGGGTACGTTTTGTTGGGTGATGATGCCTTTTGGACTTAAAAACACCGGTGCAACTTATCAACGAGCGATGACCCTTATCTTTCATGATTATATGCATAAGATTTTAGAAGATTATGTTGATGATATTTTAGCCAAATCTATTCTTTGTATAGATCATATTAAGATCCTTCATCAAATCTTTGAAAGAATTCGTAAATATCACATGCGATTGAATCCCCGAAAATGTGTTTTTGGTGTGGATAGTGGAAAACTATTAGGATTCATAGTTTCACATCGTGGGATTGAGGTGGACACTAAGAAAATAGATGCTATTGTCAACATGCCACCTCCTAGAAATGTGTCTCAACTCAAAAGCTTACAAGGAAAGATTCAAGCTATTCGTAGGTTCGTATCTCAACTTGCGGATCGTACTTTTCCTTTTACTCAACTTCTCAAAAAGAATATCACTTTTCAAGGGAACGAAGATTGTCAGCAAGCATTTGAAGATTTAAAAGTATATTTGGCTAATCCTCCTATCCTTCAACCTGCCAAACCTTCTAAACCCTTTCTTCTTTATACAGCTGCTTCCTCTCATGCTCTCACAACATTATTGGTACAACATGATAAAGATGGTAAGGAATGTCTGGTTTATTATATAAGTCGTACCTTACTCGATTATGAGACCCGATATTCTGTGATAGAAAGACAATGCTTGGCCTTGGTGTTTGCGACTCAGAAATTGAGACATTATCTTTTAAATTCAGAAGTCCACGTCATGGTAAAGTTTGATCCTTTGAAGCATCTTTTCTCTAAAACTGATTTATTAGGACGCCTAGCTAAGTGGGTTATGATGTTAATTGAATTTGACCTTAAATTTGTTTCACAAAGAGCAATTAAAGGGCAAGCGTTGACTGATCACTTAGTTGAGGCCCCTTCACCTTTCTCCTTCCCTAACCCTGAGTCTTTTCTCGATGACTTCATTCTTTGTATAGAGAAAGATGAAACTTGGGAGTTATACTTTGATGGCTCTAAGTGTCGTACGGGATTGGGGGCAGGTGTTGTTCTAATTTCTCCTACAAAGAAATCCATTCCTTTATCTTATCGTCTCAATTTCCTATGTACCAATAACATTGCTGAGTATGAGGCTCTTATAGCAGGAATAAAGGCAACCTTGGCTTTGAATGTAAAACGCATACATATTTATGGAGATTCGCAATTGATTATAAGACAAGTAACAGGACTGTATCAAGCAAAACAAGACAAATTATCACAATATAAAGACCTTGCTATCTCTTTGTTACAAAAATTTGATTCTTATACCATGGAACCTGTTCCTCGAAAAGATAATTGACATGCAGACACAATGGCATGTGTGGCTTCTCTTGTATCTTTAGAGGAACCTGTGGTTGATCTTAAATTTGTTATTCACAACCTTATTTCTCCAGCTATTGTAGATGATTCTATCTTGGTGACATGTTGTGACTTTATAGACTCAGATGAATGGTATTCGCATATCGAAAGATACTTGACCGATGGTACCTTTCCTGATTCCGCCAATAGGAACACTAGGGCTAGAATCTGCAAGCTATCTGCTAGATATATCATTCTTTCTACTGTTCTTTGCCGAAGGGGTTATAACGGTCTTCTCCTTCGTTGTCTTAACAAATCGGAAATCCCTATTGCTCTTGAAGAGGCACATTCGGGTGCCTATGGGGGGCATTTCGGAGGCAAATCCTTGGTTCAAAGATTGCTTTGTATGGGATAGTATTGGCAAACTATGCAGAAGGATTCTTTTTCATTTGTTAAGAAATGTCATCAATGTCAACAACACAATAATCTGATTCATGCTCTTGCCCAAGAACTTCGTTCTCATGTAGCTTCTTGGCCCTTCTCTGCACGGGGGTTGGATCTCATCGGTAAAATCTCTCCTCCTTAATCTCAAGGACACACTTTCATTATAACCGCAACAGATTACTTTACAAAGTGGGTAGAAGCTATTCCCCTTCGCTCTACTACTGCTAAAGTGATTTGTCAATTTCTTCTAGAAAACATTATTTCTCGATTCAGGATACCTTCCACTATAATCTCAAATAATGGGACATCATTTAAGAACAAGGAAATGAAGAAATTCCTCGAGAAATATCATATCAAATATCGATTTTCTACACCATACTATCCTCAATCAAATGGTCAAGCCGAATCATCCAATAAGATATTTGAACAAATTCTTCGCAAAACCATGAATAAACATGGTAAGAATTGGAGTACTCAGCTAATCTATGCTCTTTGGGCCTATCGAATGAGTGTACGAATTGCTACAGGAACTACCCCTTATAATCTTGTTTATGGTGCTGATGCTATTATGCCTTTAGAGTTAGAGATTCCATCACTTAGAGTTTCTCTCAAAGGTATAGTAGATGATGACTCTTATAGAGAACAAAGAGTTCAACAGCTTGAGATGCTTGATGAACAGCGTATAAATGCTCTTGAGCATATTCAAGCGTATCACAAAACTCTACAACGAAGCTATAATGATAAGGTTATTCAACATTCCTTCTCAGTAGGTGACTTAGTTCTCTATGAGAATCAGTGCAATGTCAATACCTTACCTGAAGAAAAGGGAAAATTTAGTCCTAATTGGCTTGGACAGTATATTGTTATTGAAGATTATGGATCAGGTGCTTACAAAATAGCAGATGTAGACGGTATGCCTCTTAAAGAACCTATAAATGCTATGCACTTGCATAGATACTATGCTTAATTCCTCATTCCTTATCTTTCATTTCATCTATCTTCTTTTCAGTTCTTCAAAATTGGGTAATATGTTAGCATATCTTGGTTAGAGCAAATAGAATTAAATGATATTGTGTTTAATCTATATTGCTTTGTTCTTGACAAGCGTGTTTCTTTACTTTATAGTTTGTCTTGAATTCATTTATGTAAATTGCAAAAGATTTACATTTCCATTATGCTGGCATATTATACAATGTCTTTATGTGTTAAGTAGAATTGTATCATGTTGTGTTTAAGTTTAAAATTAAATCACATTAGTTATATGATTCTTAGGCTTAACACATATTTCTTCTCTATCATCAATGTAGTACTTGATTAAATATTTTATTTTAATTAAGTCACACATGTATCAATTTAATCATGGAGCATTGAGAAATCAATCACATGGAAATTAAATTCAGAACATACATGTGCATCTACCAAATGTATTAACTTTAATCAAAATATACATTGTTTTAGGCATTAAAGATAACACGTTTGAGACAAAGAGAAGCATGTATATATATATATATATATATATATATATATATATATGTGGATCATATTTTCATATACAAAAGTAGGTCACTATACATCCAAAATGTGACCTATCCTACATCATGAGATCATTTTCCATCCCTAGGGCTAGTGGCTGGAGAGTGACGACTAGACGCTCCCTCCTGATCTAGTCGTGAAGGTGGACCCATAGGTGTATAGCGTGATATAGACCATGAATGACTCCGAGAGGAACTCCTACGATCCCTATCCATAAGGATCATGTGATACGAGGTAGCCTCGGCCTGAGTTGCTGCTAGGTCACGCTGTGCCCGCTAAAGGTTCTCTGATAGAACTCTCTCTCTCTCCCTCCATATGTCCACCTATACTCGAAATGGGGAAAATAGGTCCTCATGCTGACCCGCGTTCCCCTGAGGCCTATAAGCAACCTGTGAGGAACTAGGGATCTGTGCCATCATGGAAATATTTGTCACTGCTTGCTGGATCAAGGAATGCCACTCCTGCACATTAGTTGTAGCAGTAGAATATATTTTGTATTAGTACCATTCTATATCATCAAAACATTAATCAATCAATATAAACCTACTATACCTGGATCTCCCTCGCGCCAGTAGGGATCATGATATGGTAGCATCTGTGACTGGGAGCTACCAGGCTCCCCACGCTCAAATGATTTGTGCATGATGGGTACAGGTCTCCGTATCGCCTCGTGTTCCCCCTTTTGGGGAATAAGAGGAGGATCCAAGGCTATGGTATCATCTCCTGAATGGTGGGGAGCTGCATTTGACTCCTCCTCATCATCTCTATCATCCTTATCCTCATCTACATCCTCACCCGCATCCTCGTTCTCCTCATCATCATCTCTATCTGTGCCATCCTCCTCTCCTTCCTCCTCCTCCTCCGCACTAGGATGATCTCCTATGGGTGGATCAAGATCTCCTGCCCCCTTCGATCTGGATCCCTGATCCTCATCTCAGTCTCCATGTCTCCATGGACCTGGATGGCCTGTCAGGTAATCTGGTGGAAAGATAGGCCCTGGGTACGTCCTCACAAACCATGAGAGATACCTGGGCTGTGCTCCGGGATCTGCGGAGTAATCAGTGACCACATCCTGATTGGACCCCTCTATATCTGTAATCTCCATATCATCTGTCGTAGGTCTCACTACTTCTTTGGGTCTGGGAAGGACTTGCGAGTGTCGAGTATAGATAAGTACATCGACTAGAACACACTGCTCTAGCCCAAACTACCTCCGTACTCGGTCAAAGTAGAATGGGACTATGATATGTGAGTATCGTCCTCTCAGTAGGCGGTTCCTTTGTAAGCATGCTAGCTGCCTCTCCATTTCATCCCATCTGTGCATCCGCAGATATGGTCTCCATACTGTCACCTCAGCTGTCAATCTATCGAATGTCACTCTCCAATATAGTAGATCCCCAAATCTCCACTCGCTGGTAAGTGGATAGGCAAACACCCTAGGTCACTCGCTAGCTGCACTCATCGGATAGCTGACAGGCCTGGTGCATGTAAAGTGTTCAAATATCCACACTTGCAAAAGTGTGCATGTCATCAAGCTACAACACTGTTCAAACACATAATCCTCGAGGTCATGATAGAGATGTGCAAGCATACTCCGACCCCGAGCATATACTCTCCTATGTCTCTCCATAGCCCTGATGCACCATGTGAGACCCCCATGCATGTGCGTACCTCGCCAATTAGGACAGACGGCTAGTGCAATGATTGCAATCATAAGACGTCTCACAAGGGGCACCTCTCCTGTAGGATGTAAGAGCCAACTGATCATGATGCGACCTCTAGTCTCACTCGGCATGGCTCTCCCTATGTAGTATATTTTCTCCCTCTGATAGTCCTCTGTTGACCGATCGGTCGCATATGTCACGGTGGCTCCTTTGATAGGTAGGCAAAGTATGCGGTACACATGCTCAAGTGTAACCGTCATTTCTCCTACTGGGAGATGGAATGTACATGTGTCAGGATCCCATCGCTCCATAAGTGCCATCAACATCGTAGGATGGAATCGAATGGCCAGCATGAGGATCGCATACCATAAACCCACTATCGATAATGTATCCCTCTTTACCTGAGTCAGCTGAGGAATTTGATCTCACAGACTGCGAAGAATCTGCCCCGCAGTGTGCTCTCTCATGTATGGGAGAACCTGCAATGCAAAAACATCAGTGAAATCAGTACTCAATCATCAAAATCATCTACGCAAAAAATGAAAACTGTCGCCCCTTGCCAAGTCCTGATTGGGACCATGGCACCCTGAGAGGACCATGGCGCCCTTTAGGGACCATGGCGCCC